>NC_092153.1:46826607-47126607 GCF_045791955.1 Oncorhynchus clarkii lewisi | reverse complement strand
GCAGCCTGCAGGCTCTTATTGTTTTCCTGGTGTTCCTCTGAGTCATTCTGGAGATTGGTCATGTCCTTCTCCTGGCGCTCCACCACTATGTTCAGCTTGTTAATGTTGTCCCTGTGCTGCTTCTCCACCTCCTCCTTCCCATAAAAAAGCTGGAGACACACACACGGCCATGCATGGTTAGATACTAATGGGCATTCAGGATCAGGACACACTTCTGATGACCGCAAAGTATTGTGACTTTTCTATCAAATTCAACATTTTGTAATATATTTCCTGTGACCTGCTGTAGGTGTTCGAGCTCTTCCTCCTGCTATTTAAGCATCTTGTTCTGTTTGGTGATTTTGGTCTCACTCTCCTTCACACGCAGCTTCTTGATGGTGTTGGAGTGTTGCTGCTGCTGCTTGGACAGCTTCTCACGCTCCTCAAGCAGTCCGTGGATCTGCTTCTCCTTCTCTCTGAGGATCTCCATAGTCTGGTGGACAGCTCTTCCCTCATCCCCTTAATCTCCTATGGAGTAAACATAACAGTAAAAAGACTTGAGACGATGCTTGAAGAAGGCTTTTTTTTGCTTTGTGACTATCATTGTCACTAATGTTCAGTTAGATATATGACAATGATCTTAAATGAGTTCTTAGGCCGTGTGTTAGTTCTTAGCTTGTTTTACCTTCTTGGCAATGTCTCTCTCCTTGCATGCATTCTGGGCTTTCCTCTCGGTGTCTGCGATGCTCTGTGTGAACTCTTCCTTCAGAGACTGAACACTGGAACTCTCCTCCTTAAGACCAATCACCTCACTGCGACACACACAGAGACTCCTCAGTCTCACAAAGGACCATCCTATCCAAACACCATACATACCCTCCCATTGACAAAACCAAGAGGACATATACTCGCCAACAAACAATTTGTTTCTTTAGGCTATTCTAATATAGACCATTCAACTGAAAAATATATATAAAACACAAAATGCAACTATTTCAAAGATTTGATGAGTTACAGTTCATATAAGGATATCAGTCAATGGAAATAAAATAACTAGGCTCTAATCTATAGATTTCACATGACTGGGAATACAGATATCTGTTGGTCACAGATATCTTTTTAAAAAGTAGGGGCATGGATCTGAAAAACAGTATTTGGTCTGTCAACTACTTGCCTCATGCAGGGCCATGGAACACATCTCCTTCGCATAGAGTTGATCAGACTGTTGCTGTTGTTCCACTCTTCTTCAATGGCTGTGCAAAGTTGTTGGATATTGGCGGGATCTGGAACACGCTGTCGTACACGTCGATCCAGAGCATCCCAAACATGCTCAATGGGTGACATGTCTGGTGAGTATGCAGGCCATGCAAACATGAGGTGATGGCGGCGGATGAATGGCACGACAATGGGCCTCAGGATCTCATCCAGCGGTGCATTCAAATTGCCATAACTAAAATGTAATTGTGTTCGTTGTCTGCCACCATGCAGCACGCTGTTCACAACGTTGACATCAGCAAACTGCTTGCTCACACAACGCCATACACGCAATCTGTCCGGTACAGTTGAAACCGGAAAACATCCGTGAAGAGCATACTTCTCCAACATGCCAGTGGCCATGTTGGAGAAGTATGTGAGCATTTGCCCACGGAAGTCGGTTACGACGCCGAACTACAACAAGCACGCAGATCAGCTTTCCTGAGATCGTTTCTGACAACTTGTGCTGAAATTCTTTGTTTGTGCAAACCCAGTTTCATCAGCTGTTCGGGTGGCTGGTCTCAGATGATCCCAGAGGTGAAGAAGCTGGATGTGGATGTCCTCGGCTGGCATGGTTATACGTGGTCTGCGGTTGTGAGGCCGGTTGAACGTACTGATAAATTCTCCAAAACAACATTGGAGGCGGCTTATGGTAGAGAAATTAACATTAAATTATCTGGCAACAAATCTGGTGGACATTCCTGCAGTCAGCATGCCAATTGCACACTCCCTCAAAACTTGAGACATCTGTGGCATTATGTTGTGTGACAAAACTGCAAAATTTAGAGTGGCCTTTTATTGTCCCTGTGTAATGATCATGCTGTTTAATCAGCTTCTTGATATGCCACACCTGTCAGGTGGATGGATTATCATGACAAAGAAGAAATGCTCACTAACAGGGATGTAAACAGATTTGTGCACAAATTTTTAGCAAAAAGCTATTTGTGCTTGTTAAGCCTACCCCCTACTTTTTCGAACATTCTGTTAAAAATCGCGCAACATTTCAGCGTCCTGCTACTCATGCCAGGAATATAGTATATGCATATGATTAGTATGTGTGGATAGAAAACACTCTCACGTTTCTAAAACTGGTTAAATCACGGCTGTGACTATATCACGGCTGTTTCATCGAAAAGCGCAAGAAAAACTGGTCACTGAAAACTGGAAAAAATATCCATGCGCCACTTGCATGGTGCTGAGATTGCAATTCCTACAGCTTCCACACGATGTCGCCAGTCTTGTCAATTTCCTGGGAGTTATTTCTTGGTCAAACAAAGGAGAGAGACCCCATTCCATCCGGTCTCCGACAGGAAGTTTTGGAAGAGAGATTTCCGAACATGATTTGACGACGTGGAGCTATTGAATACACATCGCCCCGTGATCAATTTGATAGATTATTAACATTTACTAATAGCTAAAGTTGGATTACAAAAGTATTTTGAAGTGTTTTGTGAAAGTTTATCGTCAACTTTTTTAATTTTAAAAAATGACGCTGCGTTTTGAAACTGTGTTTTTTTCTGAATCACACAGTTTCCATAGATGAATATTTTGGGTATATATGGAACGATTTCATCGAAAAAAAAGGCCCAATAGTGATGTTTATGGGGCATATAGGAGTGCCAACAAAGAAGCTCGTCAAAGGTAATGAATGTTTTATATTTTATTTCTGCTATTTGTGTAGCGCCGGCTACGCTAATTCTTTTGTTTACGTCGCCTTCAGGTATTTCGGGGTGTTGCATGCTATCAGATAATAGCTTCTCATGCTTTCGCCGAAAAGCATTTTAAAAATCTGACTTGTTGGCTAGATTCACAACGAGTGTAGCTTTTATTCAATACCCTGCATGTGTGTTTTAATGAACGTTTGAGTTTTAACGAGTATTATTAGCATTTAGCGTAGCGCATTTGCATTTCCAGGTGGCTAGATGGGACGTCTGCGTGTCGGGTGGGCGTAAGAGGATATTATGGAGAATTTCTGTGATCTTTAATTTCAGCTCAGGAAACATGGGACCAACACTTTCTTTTACACGTTGTGTTTATATTTTTGTTCAGTATATTTCCATTGGTTCGTTTAGAGAATGCTCCTTTCTGCTCTTACATGGCATTTTCAAACCTGGATTTTACCCAATGTCAAGATGTTGATACACACTGTTTAAGGTTGTCACACTCTTCCTCTAGCCTTGCCTTGTCTTCGCTGATTGTCAGCAGCTGTAACTCCCTCTTCTCAAGGCAGTTTGACATCTCATCAATTACCTACAAAAAAGTCCACATAGGAACGTCACAGGGAATGCACTCAGTGAATGAATAAAACTGATAGTGTACCTTGTTTCTAGACAACTTAATTTTCAGTTTCCAGCAAGAATGTTTTTCAAATAGAGGAGCACATTGCTTAATGCATGATGGTTTGGGGAATGCTTTGTGTCGACAGGGTCAATCCATGTCATTTCAACAAGCCATGACCCCCATCTCAGATTGTTCCGTGTCTGTAGTTAGAAACAGCTAAGATTAGCATTCCTGCATCATTATTTTGTTGAAATATCATTTTATCTCTGAGAAATTAAGCTAATTGTCCACTTTAATTGAAAGGATAAGGATTCATATAATAATATTCAATAACTATAGTACATAACATTTCATTTGGACCAAACTTTTTCCTAACAATGTGTAAGCCATGGCGAATCCAAAGAAAAGGTCCAAAGACACCCACTGATCCCTCACACCAATCCCACCTCAACAATGAGTATAGACTATCAGTTTTCTATGTCTGACAAGTAGTATGGAGCCACGGCTGAGTATTGTTACTTCATCATATGTAATGTATTCTCAGTGAATATGGTGATGTTTTTTCCCCCTGTTCAGATAAATTAGTCTTTGAAGTTGTTAGGTTTATCACCCATCCTACATCCTGATATTATATGGTTCTGACCACTAGGTGGTGCTGTTCCAGATTATGTTAAAGAGATAGGCCTTGTTCAACCAAATTACAAAATCACATATTGGTTTCCTTACCCTGTAAGCAGTTAAATGGACAAGGTACGAAAGCAATTCATTCTTTGGTTTTGTTGTCTACTGTTTCAAGTACCAGCTTTCTAGCATTTGTACCATAAATCGAATTCTGGGCAATAGTACCTATAGTATATTATAATTTACATCCGTAAAAATGTATTGTGTAACTCAATGATTGTTCTTATTGATGACAACAAACCCAAAGCATGGATTGCTGTCATACCTTGTCCATAAACTGCTTACAGGGTATGGAAACACATGTAATTTTGTAATTGGGGTGAACTAGGCCTATCCATTTAACATCACCTGGAACAGCACCATCTACTGGTCAGAACCTGGTAATATCAGGACGTAGGATGGGACATAAACCTGACTTCAATTACTAATTTATCTGAACAAGGGAAAAATAAAACATCCTCAAATTCCAAGAATACATTACATAGGATGAAGATACAATACTCTGAGCCACAGCTCCATACTACTTGTCGATTATGTTAAATGTAGAGAACTGATACGTTGTACTCATTGTTGGGGTAGGATTAGCGTGAGGGGGGTCCATGAATGTCAGATTCCTTGTGTCTAACTCATTGTTAGAAAAAATAAGTTTGGTCCAAATTTATCAAATTATATTTCAACAAAATTGTTTTGCAGGAATGCCAATCCAATCCGTTTCCAACAGGAACAATTAATGAACAATCTGAGATGGTTACCAAAATCCTTTCTTGTGCTTTGAGGTGGAGCAACCCCACAGGGACCATTTACAGTGCATTAGGAAAGTATTCAGACCCCTTGACTTTTTCCACATTATTATTTTCCAGCCTTATTCTCAAATGGATTTCTCAGCAATCTACTACACACAACACCCCATAATGGCAAAGCAAAAACATGTTATTTTTATGTATAAACAAACAAATATGAAATATTACATTTACATAAGTGTTCAGACCCTTTACTCAGTACGTTGTTGAAGCACCTTTGGCAGTGATTACAGCCTTGAGTCTTCTTGGGTCCTCTTGGCACACCTGTATTTGGTGGTTTCTCCCATTCTTCTATGCAGATCCTCTCAAGCACTGTCAGGTTGGATGGGGAGCGTCGCTTCACAGCTATTTTCAGGTCTCTCAAGATGTTAGATCGGGTTCAAGTCTGGGCTCTGGCAGGGCCACTCAAGGACATTCAGAGAGTCTTGTCCCCAAGCCACTCTTGCGTTGTCTTGGCCTTGTGCATAGGGTCTTTGTCCTGTTGGAAGGTCCTGAGCTCTCTGGAGCAGGTTTTCATCAAGGATCTCTCTTTATTTTGCTTCATTAATCTTTCCCTTGATCCTGATCCATGGTGACAGGTTTTCTCCAGACGTGACGCTTGGCATTCAGGCCAGAGTTAAATCTTGGTTTCATCAGACTAGATAATCTTGCTTCCTCATGGTCTGAGAGTCCTTTAGGAAAACTCCAAGCAGGCTGTCACGTGACTTTTACTGCGGAGTGGCTTCCGTCTGGCCACTCTACCATAAAGGCCTGATTGGTGGAGTGGTGCAGAGATGGTTGTCCTTCTGGAAGGTTCTCTCATCTCCACAGAGGAATTCTGGAGCTCTGTCTGAGTGACCATCGGGTTCTTTGTCGCCTCCCTAACCAAGGTCTTTCTCCCCCGATTGTTCAGTTCGGCCTGGCAGCCAGCTCTTTTTATTTTATTTAATCCAATTTGGACCAGGGCTGTAACGTAACATGTAGAAAAGGGAAAGGGGGAATACTTTCCGAATGCACTGTACTTTGTACACTGTATGAACATGACTGCCCAACAGTGCCACGATTCTGCTCTCTATGAGTTGGTATTTAAAGTCACACAAACCCATGCACATTGAGACAACACACACTGTTTTTAAAAAGTGGTGTTTCAAGTTGCAAAGGTCATGTTGTGGACCGCTGTATTACCTTTTGAAGCCCTAGCTGTTCCTCTACGTCCTCAGGCTTCTCGCCATTAACAGGCGTGGCACTGCGACCACTCTCCTCCATCTCATTCTTATCCAGAGACTGATCCTTCATTGCTTCTATTAGCACCTCCTATTCTTCCTCTTCCTGTTTCTCCCCCTTCCGTACCTGTGCGGGGGTCGCAACTATGACAGGAGGTGAGGGCATGGGTCCTGCGGTGACAGACGCCAGCATCCGGTTCCCTGGGATCTCATCGTCAGAGTTGACTTCACTGACACTGCAGCTGTCCAAAGACTGCATGCTGAACGAGTCGATGCGCTCAAAGGCATCGGAGGAGGAGCCGCAGCTCTCGGTCAGCTTGGCGTAGTCCTCCAGGCAGGAGAAGTCTCCTCAGGCAGATGCTGAGAGCAGCTGGAAAGAGCCTTGCATCAGGTGGAGGCCTGCCTTGGCCTCTGCAGTCTCTTGCCTGGAACTGGCCGAACTCTCACTCTGCACACTTTCATGGTTCAATACCTCTATGTCACTAGTGGTGGAGGTGCCTAAGGAGAATGTGCTGACAGGAGGGGAGGGGGTGTTGCTGTCCTCTGATTTCAGGGAGGGTGCTTCGCTCTGCTTGTCCTCCATTTTGGGGTCTTTGGGCTCCAATAGGATTTCCTTAGGGGGTGTGGTAGGGAAAGAGTCGAAGGGGGACTCCAGTTCAGTGTTGCTGGGGGGTTCAGAAGTGTCAACAACATCATCATCAGGTTGGGTGTCTGAGGGAGTAAATGGTCGTTCTGTTTGTGCATCCTCAGGAACAGCAGTTGTATCCTCTACAGTTGATTCTACCCAACTCTCACTGATTAGTGGACTGTCAGTGTCATTATGAGCATCACCCTGAGCCAAGACTGGAGGGTCTGGTCTCTAAACGAGGACGATTTCTGAGGAAGAAGTTGGTCTCCTTCATCCCTGGCTTGCGAGGGTCCACATCGTCCTTAACCATAGTCTCCCCGTTCTCATCATCCTTCTCCTGTAGCCACCTGTGGGTGGCACAGATACAATCTGGATATTCATGACACCCTGCAGTTCTCCTGGGGGCAGAAAAGCATTGAAGAAGTTTTCTGTTTCATCCACAACCGCGCGGGTGACAGCGGTCGTGATGGCCTCTGATGACAGAGGGAGAGTTGTTACACACTCCTCTGGAGGAGATTCTCATTGTGTCAACCCCCATCCACCGCTCAATGGCATCTTCCCTGGTAGATCTAACGGGAAAACAGATTGTAGCCCTTGTTGGTGAACGGCCAGAAGAAAAGGGCATATAGCAGTCAGACACCAAAGCATATTTAATATTTATTTTATTTCTGTAAATTAGAACCGGCTCATCATAGTTTCTTTATCACGGAGACTAGCTAGTGTTTCACTTTCATTGGTAATCACATCAATTCAGGAATAATGCTCAGACGCAAATGGTTGTGTATTAAATCACAAAACAACCAATGACAGCAGTACAGTTATACTATAACATTAGCTAACGTTACTTCACCTACCGCCACAAGGCATTATCACTGTGTCGCCCCGTTCGTTTTCTTTAATGTCAAGAACTCGGTCGATGGATTTCTGAGCTGTTGTCAAAGCTTGTTTGGCAAAGCTTGACAGCTGGGTAGATCTGAACCAACTCATGATAGCGGTCTCTTGCTAGCGAGTGCTAACGTTAGTGAACAGACTCTCTAGCTAGCCAGCCAACTTAGCTAGGAGTATGAACATCCACATGAGGTTTACTAACAAGACAGAGTTAACTTGTCAGCTTGGAATAATATGCCCATTCCACGCAGTGAGTCATATGTTTTAACAACAATCTCTGTCGAAGCAAATAAGCGAGTTGGCTAGCTGGTTAGCTAGCTAGATAAGCATCAATCAGGCAAACTCTTCCTCGAACTCGATACAAGTCAAATAATACTTCAGAAATATAAGGTTAGCTAGCTAGTACATCCATACAGTGGAATGAAAATCCCTGCCTCAACCGGGACATGACTCTTTAAACGTTTCGTTAATCGCCTTTCCCTTTCATTGTTGATATTTTTTAAATATGGCGTAATTCTCGGAGTTTCTTCATATGGGCGTTCCTTGATATCAGGAAATGCCCATTAGTACCTGCCATTGGTCAGTCCATTGATCAGTTCCTGCCATAGAGACGATATTAGATTGTGTCAGAGGGTGCACCCGAATGCACCGGAGGAGGGAGGCCCAACTCAGCGGAAACTCAGTCGCCATCCAGCAAGTGTCGTATTTTTCGTTGTTTCGCCTACCAAGCAATTACTTCTTGTATGAAGGTCAATAAGAGTGTCTAACTTGGTAAACAACTAAATGAATAGCTTATTTGCAAGGTGAGGTTTATTTAATCAAATATACGTTTCCTAATGCTTAAGTTGTTACGAGTGCACTGACCTAAGTAGGTCATGTGACATCCGGCAACTTTGAGAAAAAACACTTCATATCGGAGTTGTCTGGATGTGGCTATGTGCATGCATAGAATGAGGCTAAAGTGCATAGAAACTCTCTCCAATTAATACACTCAGTTTACAACAACCCGCATCGAATATTCAAATAAGGATTACAATAATGAGATGTAGCCACAAATCCAAAGAAAGCAAATGCAAGAGCTAAACAGCCTGCCATGTCACTTTGTTTACAATGGTTGCTTTCCAACCACGGTTGTGTTTTCAGTCATCATAGAATTAATTATCAATAATTATTATTAATTATTGAGAAAGTTGGGTTGCAGGTAGCCTAGTGGTTAGAGCGTTGGACCAGTCCCCTAAAGGTCGCTGGTTTGAAGCTGATAAGGTGAATCATTTTTAAATGTGCCCTGGAGCAAGGCACTTAACCTTAATTGCTCCTGTAAGTTGCTTTTGATAAGAGTGTATGCTAAATGACTCAAATGCAAAATATTACCACTGACTAAAATTAGACTGTGTTTGAATTTCTGGCTCAAACATGATCTCTACTGTATAAATATGTTGTATATAAACATTTATGACTAGTTAAAACAGAGATTTGTGGTGACGCGGGGATCAGTGAAATGCACTCCCCTACCTGGCATGGTACATTATTAGCTCTAATGCACAAAGCTCTCCAGTGTCATCAGAAACAAACACATAATACATTTTATTATAAGTGCTTTTCAAGGCCCCCAAAGTCTACCAAAGTCACTTTAACACCCAAAGTAGCCAAATGTATTGCTTCAGTCAAAGCACGTCAAACTGTATTACAATCTTTCAGTCTTTCAGTTCCCACAGACATGTCAGTTTCATAGTGCTTGGATCAGTATCCCATCCTCACAGATAGAGGGAGAGAGTCAGAGGAAGAGAGCAGGAAGGGAGACAAATAGACCACCATTGCCGTTCCCTTTTACTGTGATGACATTATGACTTGCAGTCGGGTGTCTCTTAACTTAATATAGTCAAAATGCAACAACTGCTACAATAGCATCTGGGTCAGAGGAATGTAATACATGCAAGCAGTCATAAACCTTAAAAACAGAGAGCCATACTTGGTTTAACCCAGACCCCCACACACTCCCCAAGCCAGGGGTGGTCAGTCCTGGTCCTGGAGAGCCATAGGGTGTGCATGCTTACTAAGTTACATATCAGCATTAGTACACCTGATACAGCTTATTAAAGCCTTGATGAGAGGTTGATATGTTGAATCGGGTGTGTTTAGTGCTAGGCTGGAACAAAAGCCTGCCCAATGCAATTCACCTCCCATTCACAGACAGATCCCACAGTATAAGGATAATAAATATCAACTCTGACAAAAATTGCTATACGGTACATATTGTGAATAAATACCAGTGACATCACAGGGTCAGAGGTGATGTACTGGTTTGGAATGACGCTACAGACTAAACTCTGACCTAAAGGGTCACGATCTCATCTCACATTTTGACATTTTAGCAGACACTCTTATCCAGAGTGACTTACAGGAACAATTAGGGTTAATTGTCTTGCTCAAGGGCACATTTGTAGATTTTTCACCTAGTCAGCTCGGGCATTCGAACCCTTTGGTTAATGGCCCAATGCTCTTAACCGCTAGCACACCTGCCACCCACATGTTATATTACAAACATACTCTGTAATACATACATGTTTATAGGGTATTTCCTTTCAAGTTAAATAATAATTGTATATTAATAACAACATATACATTCAGAATCAAAAAGAATCCATATCATCGAATCTAAAATGAAAGACATATGTAAGATTAATTCTCTTTACAGACTATCAAGTAAAACATCTTCACACATTAAGATACTATGTACCATAGCTTCAGAGGAGTGTAGCTGTCATGTAATACTACCCTTCTGTTTGTGCCAAGGTTTAGAGAAGAAAAAAATGGTTTTCTTCATCATTGTAATCATCATCACCACCAACACCACCATCATTGTAATACTAAACGCAATTCCAGGAGATTCAAGTACAGGGTTGAAGGTGAATCAAATCTGTCTTTGTGCAAAAAAAGGAATGTCTCCAAACAGAATGTAAGACACACACACTTAGTACATGATTGACTCAAGACAGATATATTCACTAGGGCCACCATTAGAAATGTCACCCGAGAGAAGATCTAGACACATACACTACTGTTCAAAAGTTTGGGGTCACTTAAAAATGTCCTTGTTTTTGTAAGAAATAAAAAAAAATTGTGTCCATTTTAAAATAACATCAAAATGATCAGAAATACAGTGTAGACATTGGTAATGTTGTAAATGTACTATTATTGTAAATGTACTACTATTGTAGCTGGAAATTGCTTTTTTTTAAACATGTTATTTTTTAAATGGAATATCTACATAGCAAAACACCAGTCCAAACGTCAATAGTGAAGAGGCAAATCGGGATGCTGGTCTTCTAGGCAGAGTTCCTCTGTCCAGTGTCTGTGTTCTTTTGCCCATCTTAATCTTTTCTTTTTATTGGCAAGTCTGAGATATGGCTTTTTCTTTGCAACTCTGCCTAGAAGGCCAGCATCCCGGAGTCGCCTCTTCACTGTTGACGTTCAGACTGGTGTTTTACGGGTACTACTTAATGAAGCTGCCAGTTGAGGACTTGTGAGGCGTCTGTTTCTCAAACTAGACACTCTAATGTACTTGTCCTCTTGCTCAGTTGTGCACCGGGGCCTCCCACTCCTCTTTCTATTCTGGTTAGGGCCAGTTTATGCTGTTCTGTGAATGGAGTAGTACACCGCGTTGTACAGGATCTTCAGTTTCTTGGTCATTTCTCGCATGAAATAGCCTTCATTTCTCAGAACAAGAATAGACTGATGAGTTTCAGAAGAAAGGTCTTTGTTTCTGGCCATTTTGAGCCTGTAATTGAATCCACAAATGCTGATGCTCCAGATCCTCAAATAGTCTAAAGAAGGCCAGTTTTATTGCTTCTTTAATCAGGACAACAGTTTACAGCTGTGCTAACATAATTGCAAAAGGGTTTTCTA
Source organism: Oncorhynchus clarkii lewisi (assembly GCF_045791955.1). Lineage (NCBI taxonomy): Eukaryota > Metazoa > Chordata > Actinopteri > Salmoniformes > Salmonidae > Oncorhynchus > Oncorhynchus clarkii. The sequence goes on along the minus strand of NC_092153.1, from coordinate 47,114,989 downwards.
ATGATCAATTAGCCTTTTAAAATGATAAACTTGGATTAGCTAACACAACGTGCCATTGGAACACAGGAGTGATGGTTGCTGATAATGGGCCTCTGTACGCCTATGTAGATATTCCATTAAAAATCAACCGTTTCCAGCCACAATAGTAATTTCCAACATTAGCAATGTCTACACTGTATTTCTGATCAATTCAATGTTATTTTAATGGATGAAAAATGTGCTTTTCTTTCAAAAACAAGGACATTTCTATACGTTTGAACGGTAGTGTATATTATTATTGTTGTTGTTTTTTCTAACTTCTTAATGGGTGGACCGCTGCGGATTCCTGCCTATGGATCCTCAAAATATCTTTCACTTTTCTATCCCTATGAGCACTAATGCAAATGATGGAAATAGGGTTTGTTGAAAATGAATGTGAATCTAGTCAGTGTGTTTTAGGATTTTAACAGTGATGTAAGTTGTACATTGCGGCTTGAAATGTTATCCAGGCGGGTTGACTGACTGGTCCTCTATGTAGACCAATGGCTGCATCCCAAATTGCACCCTATTGTCACGGATGTCGTTGTGGAAATGACCGGAACAAGGTGCAGAGTGGTGAGAGTACATTTTCCTTTATTTATGTAAATGTCGTCAACAAAACAAGAAACAAAGAAACAACCGTAAAGCATACTAGGGCTATAGTGCCACTAACAAAGTCAATTACCCACAAAATACAAAGGATAAAAGGCTGCCTAAGTATGATTCCCAATCAGCGACAACGATAGACAGCTGTCCCTGATTGAGAACCATACCTGGCCAAAATATAGAAACAGAAAACATAGAAATAAAGAAACTAGAATGCCCACCCTAGTCACACCCTGGCCTACCCAAAATAGAGAATAAAAGCCTCTCTATGGCCAGGGCGTGACACCTATTCCCTTTATAGTTTACTACTTTTGACCAGGGCCCATGTTACCATTACTGTATTATACCAATGACATTCTGCTGAGCCTGATTTCCCTTAGAAAGTTGGTCAACATCTGTGCCAGTTTCAGTACCATCTGTTCATCTCTGTCACTTTTTTGGTCTGATCCTCAAGTTCAAAATTAAAGTAATTAACTGCTGCTGTATTTTGTTGCGCATTCCTTGGACCCTTGTACATTTTAGATCTGTTTATTCATAGGAACTAATTCATGATGTGTATTGCCAAATATAAGATTTCAAATCATTGTTTATTCACTGCAGCTAACCTGTACGTTTGAGGGAGGTGCGAGTGTAACAGGTTTATTCTAGAGGCTATTGTTAGGGCATCTCTCAATGGGGATGTTATAGTAAAGGTATAAAAATGGAAAATCTATAGATTTACAGTTTTCACACGTTTACCGTAACAGAGTACCAAGCTAGTCATTGTGGTAGAACTCCTGGCTATGATGAGTGACACCATTGTAAGTTAATTATTGAATGATATGTCTCCCATGAAACAATAGTCTGCTTAGATTAGTCTAATGCAATGCTGAACAGACTGATACACGATACAGGTAACCAATAAACTTTATTGGTGAATAAATAGGTTATTTCTTTACTATACAAGTGACATTTACATCTGTAAAATTCAATCTCTCAACACTAACCACATCTTGACCCCAAAAATGGCTACAAATCTCTCAAACAAATGGAAGAAAACACAAAGTGATTGACAGCATTTCAGTTGTTAAAATTGCATTAGATTATGTCATCCTCTCAATAAATTACTGTCATATAAAGTGCTTTATATTCTTTATCATCAAAAAAATCGACATAATTTGATCACAATAAAGGGTGAGGACATGAGGTGGTCACAAAAATGACAGTCTGAATAAACTTGCTTGTTTGGTCTCATTCTATGAACTTAAATATGGTGTGTCGTTACACTTTTGGTAACACTTTACTTGGATTGTCCCAAGTAGATGTTCAATAACTATCAACAACATTTCAACTATCCATTAACCCTAGCTCTAACCTTATCCTAACCCAAATCTTTACCTTAACCCTTACCTAACGGTTATTCCAAACCTAACCCTAACTCTAACCTTATCCTAACCCAAATCTTTACCTTAACCCTTACCCTAACGGTTATTCCAAACCTAACCCTAACTCTAACCTTATCCTAACCCAAATCTTTACCTTAACCCTTACCCTAACGGTTATTCCAAACCTAACCCTAACTCTAACCTTATCCTAACCCAAATCTTTACCTTAACCCTTACCCTAACGGTTATTCCAAACCTAACCCTAACTCTAACCTTATCCTAACCCAAATCTTTACCTTAACCCTTACCCTAACGGTTATTCCAAACCTAACCCTAACTCTAACCTTATCCTAACCCAAATCTTTACCTTAACCCTTACCCTAACGGTTATTCCAAACCTAACCCTAACCCTAACTCTAACCTTATCCTAACCCAAATCTTTACCTTAACCCTTACCCTAGCGGTTATTCCAAACCTAACCCTAACTCTAACCTTATCCTAACCCAAATCTTTACCTTAACCCTTACCCTAACGGTTATTCCAAACCTAACCCTAACTGTAACCTCAGCAAGCAGTTGCTTATCAACATACAGTATAGTTTGTTCAATCTCCTCAATCTCCTCTGTTTTCTCAGTGGCAGCTGTAAGCTGTGGTCGTGTCAGTGGTGGTCTCATCTCAAAACTAAGACTGTTCTGCCTTGTTGTTCTGCATAGTTATTAGAGGAAGGAAAGATAGGAAGGCTCCCACACTACACTCTCACTTCAGTATCTTACCTAGTTATTTTCAGATGATCTCATTTTGCTATTTTGTGGCTTTGGAAACTGTGTTTTCTATACCTGTCCACTCCTCTCCCTGTAGGCTTCAAAGACTCTCCCCACCCCTTGGTTGCAACCATTCTAATTTAGTGTACCTTGCGCGCGCAATCCATGTGCAATTCCTGGTCTCTCTGGCAGCTTTTGGAACTGCCGATCTGCAGTCAAGAACGGCAAGTTTATTTCAGCTTATGGTACACTTCAGTCCGTTGACTTTTCGGCCCTGACGGAGACATGGATCACCCCAGAGAACACTGCTACTCCAGCTGCTCTCTCTTCATCTGACTATGTTTTCTCTCAAAGTCTGAGAGCATCTGGTCGTCGCGGTGGTGGCACAGGGCTACTCATTTCTCCTAAGTGGAAATGTTCTATTTTCTCCCTCACTCACCTGTTCTCATTTGAATTCCATGCTGTCACTGTCACTTGTCCACTCAAGCTTAACATTGTTGTCATCTATCCCCTGCAGGTGCCCTTGGAGAGTTCCTCAATGAGCTTGACACCTTGATATGGTGTTTTCCTGGTGATGACTCACCGCTCTTCATACTTGGCGACTTCAACCTCCCCGACATCTGCCTTCGATTTCTTTCTTTCCACTCCTTTTGACCTCAGCCTTACCCAGTCCCCTCCCACTCACAAAGCAGGCAATATGCTTGACCTCATTTTTCTACTAATCTCACTACAATCCCCCCTCCAGGTATCTGATCACTTCTTTGTTTCCTTTTCTGTCTCACTCTTCTCCAAACCTAGCCATTCAGCCCCTACCCAAATGGTCATGGTCTTCGCTCTCTCTCTCCCACTACTCTCTCCTCTTCTATTCTACCATCTCTCCCTTCTGATAAATCCTTCTCTCTCCTGTCTCCTGATTCTGCCTCGTCGGCCCTACCCTCCTCCCTTTCCGCATCTTATGACTCGCACTGTCCCCTTTTCTCCCAGCCCCTCCTGCTCTGTGGCTGAGTGAATCATTGCAAGTCTACAGAACAGAGCTGTGGACAGCTAAGCCGGTCAGGAGGAGCTCCTTCATATCCTCACATGGTCTCTCCTATCATTGCTATGCGGATGGCACTTAGATACTTTTCTCCTTCCCCCCTTCTGACACCCACCCTACTTTACTGAGTAAAAATGTACTTGCTATGCCTGTGATATGTTCTTGTCCCTCCTAGCACTGTAACTCTGTAACTTGCTCTGGATAAGAGCGTCTGCTAAATGACTCAAATGTAAATAATACGACCAGCCGTAGATTATCTATATGGGACTATCCAAATAAAGTGTGACTGAACTTTCTTTCACTGTCAGCCTACATGGGATGTGAGCAAGCCAGTCAAAGCCTGGATTGTTTGAGGGATTGGTTTTGTCAGGTAAACCGGGTCAGAATTTACCATGGATTTGGATGGCAAGGTCAAATGTCCAACATTCTTATTTGGTGTTGGACTCATGATGATCTTCATGTGTTACGATGGAGTTATATACAGCACAGTTCCCTTTACTTTAAAAAACCTAACCTACAACCAAACATACACTAAGAAGAGGGAAGAGCTCAGTCAAGACTGAAAGCCTTTTTTGGAGGGCACAAGGGTTACTGGACCTGGAATGTTTTGTCTGGGGATACAGAACTATGATTAAACAACTGCACAGCAAAGAAAACATGCCCTAGTAAATGTTTTGTCAAAGAGCAGGTGCAATGTTTGATTCTTTGGCAACTGGGGTCATGACCAGGACCCAGGGTTAGGTGTCAAAGGAGTTCAAAGTTTGTGGAAGAAGTGCTACATGTGGGATCTGTTGCATGTTGTCCATGGGGTCCATCTCTGCCATGAAGGCTGGGTTCACTATTCCAGCTACACCAGAAGGGATAGAATTAATGGAATTGATTTAACTGTCTGAAAGGTTTCTGAGGTGAGATTAGTGTTAGTACCCAAATGGTTTTAGTGTGGCTTTGGCATGTTTAAATTGGTTGGTTTCATTAGTCTTGAGTTGATGTGAAGAAGACTCTTACCTTCTACTCTATAGGCCCTCATGGGGAATAAATCGCCAGCAGCCTCGTCACCAGAGCCACAGTCTCCTTCAGAAAACTCAAAATCTGGAGGCAGAGCGAAACAGCCAATCAGAAAACAATGAAATTATGTTGTTCATTTATGCAGGGGTAGAATCTGCGGGGTTGTCAACAACCGTATGTTCTGGTTTTCAGGGGAAATGGAAGCGAGAGCCTGTGATGAGACTAGGGCTGTTGCAGTGACAGTATTACCACCACACCGGCGGTAATGAGTCATGACTGCAGTAAAATTACACTTGACTGTTGAATAGGGGTAATCTCCTCTTATGCACTCTGGACATGCTTAGTAGTACCCAACTCGCTAACGACCATCAGGTCGCTAACGGCCTGGCACGCAGGACTCTAATGTCCATATAACCCATGGGTGTCAAACTCATTCCATAGAGAGCCTAGTGTCTGTGGGTTTTTGTTTTTTCCTTTAAATTAAGACCTAGACAACCAGGTGAAGGGAGTTCCTTACTAATCAGTGACCTTAATTCATCAAGTCCAAGGGAGATGTGAAAACCTGGAGACACTCGACTCTCCATGGAATGAGTTTAACACGTGCTCTAACCACACTGACATCAATGCAAATGCAATTGAAAATCACATCAAACACTTATCAAAATAGTATTGTGCTTTTAAAACACTCACCTCACTGTGATTGATCAATTTGAAGAAATGAGTTCAACAACAGGTTGAAACTGAGTGGAAAAATGGTGGCTGTGGATGTTGTTTCAAAGCCTAACAACGAAGTCGACAGCGCTTTCTAAGGTGATGATTCATTCAAAACACGCATCTGCATATTAGAGCTTATCCATACGCATAGGCCAATATGAGCCCAGCCCAAATGTTTTTGTTTAAATAGTTATTGGGCCGTTATACAATACATAGCCTACCGCATATTACACAGGGCAGAATTTTTTAAATAAAAACTGATTAACGATGTCTTTGGTAAATAATTAGTCTAGCCTATTCTCCAAAATTAAACAAATTCCACTAATCGCCTTTGAGTGGGACTGTATTATTATGCATACCACAGGAGGTTGGTGGCCCCTTAATTGGGGAGGACGGGCTTGTGGTAATGGCTGGACCGGTATCAGTGGAATGGTATCAAACACATGGTTTCCATACATTTTCATCATATCATAATGTTTCTTTAGACCGACCTAAAATAAATAATGGATTCATTGTGGTGGTGTACATGACATTGATTTATTAGCCTTTTTTAAATGTAGATGTTCCTAAAGGCGGGCATCAGCAGCAATCTTTTGTATGAAAATAACCGTCTGAAAAACGTTCATGACTGCCACAGGCCTAGACGCGACTTCTGTTTTTGGATGTTAACAAGGTGACACTCCATCTTAACTCCTCCACATTTACTGGATTGGATGAACAGTGCAGAAGAGAACCTTCCCCTAAAAGGTTTTATTCTCATCAAGACCAAAATGTGGGGGATCTAGTTTGAGTCATTTCTTTTATGCCTGTTACGTTAGCAGAGGTATCTAAGCCCAAATGGCAGAAAGCAAATGTAATCAGCCTCATCTTTCCCCCCTTAACCATTTCATATAATGCAAAAGAGAAGTGAAAAGCAAAGAGCAAGTACCTTTATCCCCAAAAGGATGGTTTTTACTTTTATCCGAAGAGTTTCCATTTGGCATCTAAAAATGACATAACATGAAATTACACAACATACACATTACATTGCCTATAAGAGGATGGCTATGAGGTCGGACACGGAGGAAGGGGGAAAAAGTGCCTTCACCCCTGACCTTTTGTGGTTTATCTTTCTTTTGATGCTTGGTTTGGATCTTCTTGGCAGGGGCGACACCCATTTTGGCTGACTTGAATGACTCTAGACGGCTTCTCATTGTTCTCTGGAAGATCTCTTGCACCTCATTCTCATCCCTGTTGGTTTCGAGGTGGCTCCGACTGTACCTGTGTCTGTGCTGTTGAGGGAATGAGAGGAAGAGAGCAGGGTAACTGACCATCTTAATCTGTGTATGGCTGATTGTGGATTGACAAGATGCAGGAGATGCTTTAGGAGACAGAATCCCCATACATTTACTCCCAAAGATTGGGATTTCCCTTTGAGTACAGTATCAACAAAAATAAAAGGTAAAAGGATTACAACTGGCCTGTTAGCACACAAACTAATACGATGAAACAAGCAACCAGTGACAGTGGCAAACTAATGATAAGTGATTTGGTGCTAAGATAATTGCTCAACATTGAGGGGTATTTAAGACACAGATTAAGCCTAATCCTGAGATTCTCTTTTGAGTTTGTTTTTAAATCCAGGACAAGGCTTAATCGATGTCCGGGAAACCGCCCCTGAGATTTTTGAGTGCTCTAATACCTGTTTCCTGCCTCTGTACAAGTGCTGCTGCAGTAGATGGTGTGCATTAAAGTCCTCTGACTCCCTCATTGTCAGGTCCTGCTCATGCATGTCTAGGCAGACAGAGGGCACAATATCCTGTCTAGAAGGGAGGAAATATAAATGTACACTGTTGTTATTTAGCTGGCCACTGGAGGGCAGACACTGAAAACGTACCAGACCTACAGTATTTCAAGTGTTACAGTACATTGAGGAGCAAGGAGAAGGATCTTACTCTACAAAAAGTTAGTGTCTACTAACCATGCTTTTGCTACTGTATGCTTTTGTTTCTATTTTGAATCATCATATTTGGTGGTATAATAATAGTAGTTACTTAAAACTATTAGAAAGAAAGATTATATATCATCATGGCATCAGCTAATTGGGATCCAGATAAAGATGACAAATCACAAATCCCTCTCCCCTGAATTCTGCAACTTATAAAAAGTATAAGAACAAATCTACTCACCTACTTCGGATACCCCCCCAAAATATATTTTACTAACAAATTACAAGAATTCTTCAATAATATAAAGTAAACTTGGAAAATCATAGATCAACTGTTGGATAAGAAAAAGACATCTACAACTATTCAATCCTTTGTTGGAAATAAGACCTATAGTGATCCTGATGTTATTTAATAACATTTTTGTGAATGTGGGTTCCTCTCTGTCAAAGAACATTTAGAAAACTGATGGTAATCCCTTGGATTACGTTTAAGGGACATTTCCCTTCTCTGCTTCCTGATGTAATGTTTCTCATAAATAAGTCATGTTTATGCTAGTCATCCTGCATCTTCCAATGAAACAGTTCCCTGTGATGGTATGCATTTATAGTTGCCATAGAATGAAAAAAGGGTTTACGCCAACCCAAGTTAATGATGCATGTGTTTTAGACAGCATCCCAAATGACACTCTAGTCCCTATTTAGTGCATGACCAGAACCCTAAAGTCAGGAAATGTTGCTTACAAGATAGAGGAGAGTGGAACATGATCCGGTCCCATGTTATCTGCCATGATGTCAGGCATAATCTCAGAGAAACTGGCACGAAACTTCTTATTGAAATCCACATCGGCCTTGGTCTCATTTCGAACGAACGCCAATGAGCCTCTGCGTTCTCCCTATGGTGGGAGCATAAGAAGACTTCATGGTCTGCCATCCAATTTCTTTATTTGTTAATGTTACTGTAGATCAGTGATCTTGGTGGTTAATATATTGCGTTTGTAAATACAGTATTAAATTGTCATGGCTTTCCCTGACCTTGTGAGTTGCTCTTACCTCCTTTACATAGCTCATGGCATCCTTGAGGTTGAGCTGGTGGAAGATGTTGAATATGTAGTCACGGGATTTCCTGGCAGAGGGCTTCATCAAGAACCAGCACAACCACCTCTCCTCAAAGTTATGCCACCTTAGAAGGATACGAGAAGATAGGAAAAGGATACAATTCTAAAAATCTGTGCTAACGTTCTGTCTTTCAAGGTATGGTATGTGATATATTAATTCAAACTGTACTTATAATATGATAATAACTTATTGAAGTTGATAATGTGATGTTAGTGTCCAAATACTTGTCTCTCATGTAGTTATGTCCTATTTGTCCAGAAATGTCCTCTATGGCGACAAGCATGTGGTCAAAGGTCTGAACAAATACAAATGAATGGTGAGTCATGGATTTATTTTGTCAAGAATATATTTAGGTCAACCAATTTCAACACTGTTAGATTAAATGGCTGATGCCTTGTAAAATAAGGGTTCAGCTATATTGGAGGTGGGTTTTGACTTTTGTGGTTTGACCCTGAAGATCTGACACAACAAAAGGTGAAACTTTACTTTGTGGATTTATAAGAGAGATGTATAGTTAGTTATCTGATTCTCAGGTTGATGAACAACAAAGACTTCTAACCAAATATTTACCCTATTCTGTATTTTTTCAGCTAGTGTGAGTTCTGTCACGGCTGCTCTCTTCACTTTCAGCCAGGTGACCAGTGGTTTCATGGTTATTCCCTGCACCAAAGAAGAAGAATATATAGTAAACTGGTAATTAACATATGCCAGTCTATTCAAGTCAAGACATATTACACTATGGAAGAAAAACATTTCCACAACTAATGAAATCGCAATGGACTGAAGTTTTACATTTAAATTAGCCATTTTACCTGCAGCATGACAGTGAAGTACACCACTATGAGGGTGGTGCTGACCATCAAATTCTTCTCTTTGAACTTATTCTCATCCAGCATGGCCACAAGGCCGTAGGCAACTGCCCCTCGCAGGCCACCGTAGCTCATCACCACCTGATCAATGAACTCCAAGGGAACCAGTCGGTACTTGTTCAAAATCCAGGTAAGGAGAAAGACCCCTGTGATGTAAAAACACACACAAATACATAGACACACAGAGTGTTAGTGCTGGTAATGTGAAGCCTTGAATGAGAATCTTTTAGTAAAATACTGAGCTACATACACAGGGATTGCAAGTTTATAATCAGCCCTAAGCTTCCAAACTACAATATTGTTCATCCTATGAAGAATGAAATGGAGTCAGCAGTGATTTCACAAAATCATACTAAAGATCACAACTGACCTATGAACCTGAACACAAAGATGAAGAGGAGTGTGAGGAGGATGAAGCCTGTGTTCCAAACCCATACAGCTGGATCTATGGCCGAGATGCCGAGGAAGACAAAGATGATGGTCTCTGAGCCATTGGCGAACACCTTCATGACGTATCGTACTGTGGTGACCGACCTCTCATCCATGTTGGCATTGATATACTTCTGACAGCAGATGCCACAAAACACGATCCTATGGCACAGCAGGCAAATGGATCGTATTTCATGGTGAGTAGAGGGCCCAAAGATTATGGACCATAATCTTTTATAAGGCTCATACTGTACATACAGTGCATTCAGACCACTTGACTCTTTCCACATTTTGTTATATTACAGCCTTATTCTAAAATGGATTAAATAGTTTTTTTCCCATCATAAATCTACACACAATACCCCATGATGACAAAGCCAAAATAGGTTTTTAGAAATGTTTGCAAATGTATTTAATAAATTTAAAAACGTCAGATGCATCAGATGTCCTGGACTCCACAATTCCGCGACCTCAACCAAATTGAGATGGTTTGGGATGAGTCGGACCGCAGAGTGAAGGACAAGCAGCCAACAAGTGCTCAGCATATGTGGGAACTCCTTCAACTGTTGGAAAAGCATTCCAGGTGAAGCAGGTTGAGAGAGTGCCAAGATTGTGCAAAGCTGTCATCAAGGCAAATGGTGGCTCTTTGAAGAATCTCAAATATATTTTGATTTGTTTAACACTTTGGTTACTACATGATTCCATATGTGTTAATTTCATAGTTTTAATGTCTTATTCTACAAAGTAGAAAATAGTCAAATTAAAGAAAAACCCTTGAATAAGTAGGTGTTCTAAAACTTTTGAACGGTAGCGTAAGTATTCAGACCATTTACTCAGTACTTTGTTGAAGCACCTTTGACAGCGATTTAAACCTCGATTCTTCTTGGGTATGACGCTATAAGCTTGGCACACCTGTAGTTAGGGAGTTTCTCTCCTTCTTCTTTGCAGATCCTCTAAAGCTCTGTCAGGTTGGATGGGGAGCGTAGCTGCACAGCTATTTTCAGGTCTCTCCAGAAATGTTCGATCAAGTTCAAGTCCAGGCTCTCGCTGGGCCACTCAAAGGCATTCAGAGTCCTGATGCCACTCCTGTGTTGTCTTGGCTTGGTGCTTAGGGTCGTTGTCCTGTTAGATCATGAACCCGCTCTGGAGCAGGTTTTCATCAAGGATCTCTCTGTACTTTGCTCCATTCATCTTTCCCTCAATTCTGACTAGTCACCCAGTCCCTGCCTCTGAAAAACATCCCCATAGCATGATGCTGCCACCACCATGCTTCATCTTTGGGATGGTGCCAGGTTTCCTCTTGTTATTCAGGCCAAAGAGTTCAATCTTGGTTTCATAAGACCAGAGAATCTTGTTTCTCATGGTCAGAGTCTTTAGGTGCCTTTTGGCAACTCCAAGCGGGCTGTCATTTGCCTTTTACTGAGGAGTGGCTTCTGTCTGGCCACTCTACCATACAGGAATGATTGGTGGAGTGCTGCAGAGATGGTTGTCCTTCTGGAAGTTTCTCCCATCTCCACAGAGGAATTCTGGAGCTCTGTCAGAGTGACCAACGGGTTCTTTGTCACCTCCCTGACCAAAGCCCTTCTCCTCCGAATGCTGAGTTTGGCCAGGCGGCCAGCTCTATGAAGAGTCTTGCTTTGAAACTTCTTCAATTAAAGAATGATGGAGGCCACTGTGTTCTTGGGGAACTTCAATGCTGCAGTAATGTTTTGGTACCCTTCCCCAGACCTATGCCTTGACACAATCCTGTCTCGGAGCTCTACGGATAATTCCTTCGACACTATGGCTTGGTTTTTGGTCTGTCATGCACTGTCAACTGGGGGACCATATATAGACAGGTGTGTGCCTTTCCAAAGCATGTCCAATCAATTGAATTTACCACAGGTAGACTCCAATCAAGTTCCAGAAACATCTCAAGGATGATCAATGGAAACAGGATGAAACTGAGCTCAATTTCGAGTTTCATGGCAAAGGGTCTGAATACTTATGTAAATAAGGTATTTCTGTTTTTTATTCTTAATGGATGTGCTAAAGATTTCTACAAGCCTGTTTTCCTTTTGTCATTATAGGGTGTGTCGATTGATTTAAAAAAATGTTTTAATCCATTTTAGAATACGGCTGTAACATAAAAAAAAGTGGAAAAGGTAAAGGGGTCTGAATACTTTCTGGATGCACTGTACTAAGTAACTGAAATACATATCCAAATCAATTACAGCCAAGTGGAAAAATCATGTTAGGTTGTGTTTTGAATAGAACATCCCTTTACGGAAAGGGTATTGTTGGCCTAATAAATCAACATAACACTCAGAAGCACTTACGACAGGATAGCGGATAGCGAGAGCATCTCAGCTGTCAGGTAGGAGAGGTAGCCCAGGATGAAGATGAAGCCTGGCTCGATGATCTGGATGTTCTTTGTGCATCTGGTCAGGAGCGAGATCAGCAGAGCAAAGATAATACCAACCAGGGAGCCTCCGAATGCCACCACGAAGAACGAGACTACACATGGTAGAAGGAGAGAATGAGAGTGCGAAAGAGGAGTGAGAAAGAGGAAGACGGACATATGGAGAGGCAAACAGTGAACAAGGATATTGATTATTTCATGAATACATAACATTTTAGTTAAACAGATTACATAATCTACTGCTTGTTGCATTACCCTTTCAGTTTGCTTCAAGATGGCACAAGAAGTTGTCACTATTGATTACACGACAGGGTTGTTAATGGCTTGGCATTTGGCCTGAGAATCCAACGCTGAAAAATTTGCATCCCAAATGGCACCGTATTCCCTATATAGTGCACTTAATAGGGAAACAGTCATTTGGGATGCAAAAAGTGTGTGGATCTTACATACTTATGCCTTTAATGATCTCTACAGCATCGATTTCTGCCCCTCCCAGCGACACGAATGCATCAAACACATTGAACAGCACCTGAGGGAACATGGACATAAAGATGACTGGTCACTGAGGAGGTGGGGAGGTTAGGGAACCAAATGCAACCAAATCAATAGAACAGTATGTTATTTAATGCAGTGGTGTTTAAAGTCTGTGTCGAGGAATTGCAGTGGGGTGGGAATTTAATTTTTTTTAAATTGCAACTTTATTTTTTATTTTGGAGGGGGGGAACTATATATATAATATATACGGGACAATATACAAACGGTGTATAGAAAGATCATTTGAAAAATGTAATTGTATTGAGTAAATGTATGTATTGGTTCTCATAGAAAGCTGAAAATGCAGTGGATGGAAGGTTACTAGTTCACGTTATTTGAAAATCTAAATTGACTGAATGTAACGTTGTGTAATTAGATTTTGGGTGGGGTTGTGTCGGCAGAAAAAAATGAGCATCCCCAGAAATTATGGCCAAAAAATGAGCATCCCCAGAAATTATGGCCAAAAAATGGGGTCCCTGCTGAAAAAGTTTGAATACCCTGCTTTATTGTGTTACAATCAATGGAATAAATGGTGTAGTCTATCCATTGGACAAACATAATTATTCCTGGTCTATTTGTATGTGATTTATGTTATGTACAAACGGACAGCATTCTCAGAGTGAAGCACATGACTGATGCATGCAGTTCAGCCAAGGAGCCCTGCCTTGGAATGCAGTTTGTGTATTGCCTTTGTACTTCACTCATTGGGTATATCTTTGCAATGATAAAGTTCACTAAAGCAACACATTTCAAAAGTTGAGTACATTTTGTGGGCAAAAAACTATAGTGTAAACATTAATTCAGCGGCCTAAATGGCACCCTATTCTTAGTCTACATATTGAACTTCTTCTGACCAGAGACACACCATTTGGGTGTCATTTGGGACACCTAATAATGCTGAATGAGGATGAAAATGTGAGACAAACCACTGTGACACCATCGTTGAGGAGGGACTCCCCAAACACCATGATGAACAGGACCTCGTTGACATGGACCTCCTCAAACACGGCAATTACAGCCACGGGGTCCACAGCAGCAATTAGACTCCCAAACAACAGGAACTGAAGGAGACCAATGTCGATATCACCTGCAGAGGCCCAGAGTGAAAGGTATAATGATCTCAGACCTTTAAACTACATTACCCGTTAACTTGCTGATTGAGGACCTCACAAATGCCAGTTTCAATCATCAGTTCAAGCTTTGGTCGGGCCAGTTCCAAATGACAGCCTATTTCCTGTATAGTCACTACTTTTTACCAGGACCCCCTGGTCAAAAGAAGTGTACCACTGTATAGTGAATGGGGTGCCATTTGGGACAAACATGTTGGCTGCCTTACCCATGGCCCCGCCCAACCAGCACCCCCAGAGGCCGAGACCCACAGTGGCAGCGTTCCAGCAGGTGCCAATCACAGCGTAAACCAGGATGGCGCCCATGTTGCTGAAGAACAGCTTGTTGGGCATGAAGTAGCCCGCATCCAGGATGACTTGGGGCAGCAGGTAGAAGAAGAAGACGGTGGGTGTCAGGGTGAAGGTCTGCATCTTGTCTGCCCCGTAGATGATGCCGCCCAGGATCCAACCGATGAGGATGAGGAGGGCGCTCTCCGGGATCACACTGGTCAGGCTGTGGTTCAGCTCGACCACTGTTGGGGAACAGAGAGACAGTGATACGTAGAGGAAATGAGAGCCAAAGAGTGTCAGCGAGTAGAAAAGATTACAGGGATAATTTTGGTAGATTCAGGTGCAGACGAGCCAAGTCAAACAGACCTAAACCATAAACTGTCTCAGGTACCAACCCAGTCAATTATTTCTGCTTCCTTACTCCAATGATGCCTCAGAGAGAGTTCGTGGCGCTTGTGCTCTGCTCACTGTCTGGCAAACCTCTGAAGTCAACATTAACTTTTCAGTGCCGAGTCGCTGGCACTATTTGAGCGTAATTGGGTAATGAGTTCAGTCAACCTTACACGTTCTTGATCCCTGGAGTTGTGTTCATAAAGCATCTCAGAGTAGGAGTGCTGATTTAGGCTCAGTTTAGTTTTGCCTTTAAGATCCCACTGAATATGCATACATGAACTGGGAGGACCTGATCCTAGATCAGAACTCATTCTCTGAGACGCTTTAAGAATACAGGGTCTGGCCTCCCTACACTTTGTTGATCCTTGGGCAATAACGGGATCAAGATGCCCACAGGATACTAGGGAGTCAGACATTGACATCTGTTCCTTCTTGACAACATTCTTGGGCTTCACACACAGGAAGGTGCTGAAACTCAAATCCCTAACTAAACGGTAAAGCAAAGAGATTAAAATGTGTGAGGATACGACGTCTGTAAATGATCAACCATTTCGGATGACTGAGAAAGTCTTTTGAACCCTGGAGTATGATTCATTGGCAGCGTACCATTATAAATGTGCTCATCACTCACTCACACTCTGGATAAGTGGCATGAGGCAAGGATTTCTCATAAGTCATAATGTTTTATCAGATTCTACTTATTCAGATGACCTCTTCTCTATCTTAATGTGGAGATATTCACTGACAATGCACAGCAACATCTGGATTTGTCATCCACCCACAGTGCTGAGGGTTGTATCTTTCCGGTACCTCAGGGTTGTATATTCTGCTGAGGTGTTTCAGGCTACAGGTTGCTCTTGATTGCTGGAAGCTCAATTAAAGATTACGTTTAGATTCTCCTTTACTATTCTGTTTATTTATCCTCGAGGACCTTGGCTGTGAAAATAAAATATTTAGCAAGTTGGAAAAAGCTGTTGGGAGAGTTATAATCCATTTTATGTGTTACTTATACTCAAGTGATGTATACCCAACACTCCGGATCTGGGATAAATTAGTTAAATGTTAAGTAAACAAATAGATAAGCTGTTGTTCAAAGGATTTTTCCTTTGTGACATGTATGGTTATTGGTTAGTTACATGGATTGAGACCACTCCAGACTAACTCTTAGAAAAGTATCTTTGAGTAAATTATTCTTCACTTGTTTGGAGAAACTTTTAACTGAATAAAACATGCATTTTTGTTCCTCATTTGCTCAGCTTTTTCTTCCCTTCTAAATGTTCTACTTTTTTGCCACTGTTTTGGACATAAGCACTGTTCCTGTCTGAAGCACAGTGATTGGCCTTGAGAATATAAAGTACTGTATGTAAGAAGATGCCACATTCACACTTATTTCACACCTACTCAAAAACCATTGTCAACATTTCTGAACAGTTATCTATGGAATGTCTTAATATATCCCATGAACTTGAGTAAAACGCTAAAAGCACTTGGTCGGGAGAACAGTGTGTTGCCTTGATAACACTGACAAAAGCTACAGTTACCAGACAGTAGTAGCGTTATGCTGGGCCTATTTATGGCACAAATGCTACACAAAAGACAGATTTTGTTCTCACTGGAGGGATGGTATTGCCTGCTATCTTTGATCAGTCTGGTGTTTAAAATTGACCTCAAATCCTATTCTTCCCCTCTAGGTCCTACGGTCTTACATACATACACAGTATACAGTGGCAAGAAAAAGTATGTGAACCCTTTGGAATTACCTGGATTTGTGCATAATTTGGTTATAAAATGGGATCTGATCTTCATCTATGTCATGAAAATATACAATTACAGTCTGCTTAATCTAATAACACACAAACATTTATACATTTTCATATATTTATTGAATGCAAAACGATAAACATGGGAATTCATTTTTTCTTTTTCGGTCCTGACTGGTCTCCCGGTCCCTGCCGCTGAAAAACATCCCCACAGCATGATGCTGCCACCACCATGCTTCACCGTAGGGATGGTGCCAGGTTTCCTCCAGACGTGACGCTTGGCATTCAGGCCAAAGAGTGAAATCTTGGTTTCATCAGACCAGAGAATCTTGTTTCTCATAGTGTGTGAGTCTTCAGGTGCCTTTTGGCAAACTCCAAGTGGGCTGTCATGTGCCTTTTACTGAAGAGGGGCTTCCATCTTGCCACTAATATAATGGCCTGATTGGTGGAGTGCAGCAGAGATGGTTGTCCTTCTGGAAGGTTCTCCCATCTCCACAGAGGAACTGTAGAGCTCTGTCAGAGTGACCATCGGGTTCATGATCATTTCCCTGACCAAGGCCCTTCTCCCCCGATTGCAGAGAGATACCGGGCAGCCACCTCTAGGAAGAGTCTTGGTGTATCTTCTTCCATTTAAGAATGATCGAGGCCACAGCATTTTTGGGGACCTTCTATGCTGCAGAAATGTTTTGGTACGCTTCCCCAGATCTGTGCCTCAGCACAATCCTGTCTCGGAGCTCTACCGTTCCCTCGACCTCTTGGCTTGGTTTTTGCTCTGACATGCACTGTCAACTGTCGGACCTTATATAGAGAGTTCTGTGCCTTTCCAAATAATGTCCAATCCATTGAATTTACCACAGGTGGACTCCAATCAAGTTGCAGAAACATCTCAAGGATGATCAATGGAAACAGGATGCACCTGAGCTCTGTTTTGAGTCTCATAGCAAAGGATCTAAATACTTATGTAAATAAGGTATTTCTGTTTTTTATTTTTAATACATTTGCAAACATTTCTAAAAACCTGTTTTTACTTTGTCTTTATGGGGTATTGTGTGTAGATTGCTGAGTATTTTTTTATTTATTTAATCTATTTTAGAATAAGGCTGTAATGTAACAAAATGTGGAAAAAGTCTGAAGGCAATGTAGGCTTCCCTGATCAAATCAAATTTTATTTGTCACTTGTGCGGTTGTAGACCTTACTGTGAAATGCTTACTTACAAGCCCTTATCCAACAATGCAGTTCAAGAAATAGAGTTAAGAAAATATTTACTAAATAAACTAAAGTAAATTGTTTTATAAAAAGTAACACAATAAAATAACAATAACGAGACCTCAGGGGGTACCGGTACGGAGTCAATGTGCGGGCGTACAGGTTTGTCAAGGTAATTTGTACATGTAGGTAGGGGTAAAGTGTGTGTGTGGGGGGGAGGCATTATAAATAGTTTGGGTGGCCATTTGATTAATTGTTCAGCAGTCTTATGGCTTGGGGGAAGAAGCTGTTAAGGAGCCTTTTGGACCTAGACTTGGCACTCCGGTACTGTTTGCCATGCGGTAGCAGAGAGAACAGTCTATGACTTGGGTGACTGAAGTCTTTCACAATTCTTTGGGCCTTCTTCTGACACCTCCTAGTATAGAGGTCCTGGATGGCAGGGAGCTTGGCCCCAGTGATGTACTGGGCCGTACACACTACCTTCTGTAGCACCTTACGGTCGGATGCCGAGCAGTTGCCATACCAGGAGGTGATGCAACCGGTCAGGACGCTCTCGATGGTGCAGCTGTGTAACCTTTTGAGGATCTGGGGACCCATGCCAAATCTTTTCAGTCTCCTGAGGGGGAAAATAGGTAGTCGTGCTCTCTTCACGACTGTCAGTAGTCTACGCTGATTTTTTAAAAAGATAATAGCAATGGAAAACTGCAAATGTGTTGCTACTGCTCTCAACAACATTGCTGCCCTGAATTTAGAAGACTCTATCGACAAAGCTCAGTGGGAGAATGTTGTGATGGACTACTTTCTGGAGGACGGTGGGCTGACTTTCCCTGACTCTGAAAAGGAATCCGATGATTAAGAAATCTTTGACTTGGGTGACAACAAATAACAACATTGTCATTGCACCAGACATTGCAGAGTTTTGTGATGACACATCAACAGTGTTGTTGTCACAGAAGAAGTGGATCAAATTTTGAACTCAGTGTAATGCCCAGTAGAAGCAGAGTATGAGAAGGAGATGGACAAAATGTGGAAGTTTGATTGCAAATGAAAGAGACGAAAAGATAACTCAGAAGGCTCTTGTAAAAGACAACTCTCACTGGATTACATCTACAAATAAAGGGAATATTGAACATTGTTTAATACTGTTTGCTAGCTAGCGAACGTTAGCTGACTAAACCTAGATAACTAGTTGCTTGGTAGCTAATGCCAGCTAACATTATAAATCGTATCTCATTTAGTCAGAAATCTGTTTGCATCGCTAGTTATACAGTAGCCTACTGTTAGCTAGATGATTGGTTAGCTTTACCTGCAGATTAATGCTGTATCATTTCATGCATGGTGGCTGGCTAAGTGTATGACAATCTGTTTGTATTACTAAACTGTATGGGTTGGGATTATGGTACATTTATGTGTTTAGCTAGTTAGCTTGCTACATGTCTAAACAAAAGAGTCCACTTAGCCAGATGATAACATGACCCATAAACGTAGCCAGGTGTGTTTGGGGGTGATATGGCCATCTATTGTGTTTCATGAACATGTGAACAAGTCTAGACAATAGAGACCCATCCACTTAGCTACGGTAGATGAGTCTGGGGGGTGGTTTGATTGGATATACATTGTGTTTACTAGAGACAATATGAAGAACAACGTGTTTGGATATAGGCCAAGGACTAGATAAAGTGTTTTTACCTAGAGAATTTCCTTTTTATAGGCTACTACTTTCACCACTTGTTTTCTACACTACCTTAATCACTCGGTTTAGCACATGGCCTCACGTGAAGACTCAAATGGGGGAGATGGTTGGGGCTAAAGCTGAAAAGGGTGTGAACGATGCTGAATGGGCATACTCAAAAAAGAGCTCTCCAGCAAGTTAGAAACTTTCAAGTGGATTTTCTGGAATAACAAGTTAATCACATTTCAAATAGGCATAACTTTCCCATATTTCGCGTATGATATACAATTTTGATGCTCGGAGTCTGTACTTTTTTCAAATGTACAAAAAGTCAATATTGTAAATGGTACACAACACTCAATTGGGAAATGTAGTCACATATCTGTCTGCCAGCATATTTTTGTCTGATACTAACTCCACAGTATATTCTCTGACATAGCAGTTTGTGTCTAACAATATTCTAAATTATGAAATAACTTTCCAAAGTGGAGCCTGAGTACAGTCTGGGTCTCCTGTTGAAGAACTGCTCTTCCTAAAGGTTTAAAACACTGAATGAAAACAATAATTTCACATAATTTTAATTAGGACTGAATTGAAATTAGACACCCATGTCTGATAGATAGGCCATTGGTGCTGATAGCATCCCTCTCTGTATACATACCCATCTTGGATACCCCAGCCACAAGTATCCATAAGGCGATGAGGTAGGGGGCTTCCACATGGTGCCACTTAAAGGTCACGATTTGTATCCCTGAGATGCTGGACCCATGGCCCCCTCCAGCCTGGCTGTGGTTTGATCCCACCACCCCTGGCTCCGGTTGCGACCCCTGGGTTGCTCCCACCTCCGTACCCTCAACAACCAGGCGGACTGTGCAAGTAAAAAATGTTGTCCCTAGCAGCCAGAGGCAAGTTCTGCATGCCATTTCACCAAATAAGTAGATCGATAAATAAATCGAAATGCAGAAAAACTTGTTTTCAAAGTTCCTTGAGTAGTCCTCTTTCTTTCTCACTCTCTGAAGACTTGATCGGGTCACAGTGGTGTGGGCCAGGCGGGTGCCTGAGGGCGGTGGTGCAGTGAGGGCAGAGGTGTACGGACTCACAGGCTCAGCCGTTTATATGTCTTCCCGGGGGCGGGGGGGGGGGGGGGGGTAAAGTACCTCCTCTGTACGGCCACTGCTCCTGGTTACTCAGTCACGTTGAGCAGTGTCTGCATTGTTTCGGTTCCTCAGTCTACTGTACTCAATCAAGGGCAGAGATTACTATGCCACTCTCAAGGAGGAAACGTCATTCCAAAAGTGTGCTTTCATGCCGGTTACAAAGTTGTTATATTTGATCTGTGGGTATTTTTAGGACCGGTTTTCGGTGTGGAATTTCAGTTCATTATTTGTGCCTGATAGCTTGTCTTAATGATTGATGTGTATATTTCACAATATTTGTTCATGTCTGTGTGGGAGGTGTGAGAATCATCTACTCTTGAGGGAATTAGAATGCACTTTCTTTCAGGAATATTATAAACATTGGGGATTTGGCAATACATTAATTAAATTCTCCATTTGTTTCAAACATGATACAATGTATTGACTGCATCTAGGTGGTGAGGGTAGGCAACAACACATCTGCCATGCTGAACCTCAACACAGGGGCCCCTCAAGGATGAATGCTCAGTCCCCTCCTGTTTTTGGCAACTGATCATCCTCTGACCGCAAGGTGCTACAGAGGGCATAGCGACGGGAAGTAGAGGAGCAGAGGGTGCTGCAGCACCCCCTGAAAAATCTGAATTTAAAAAATTATATATTTTTATTATTTTTTTTTCCACAAATGTAGTGCACTGGGCCTTTACTAGTCCTGTATTAGCAGATCAATAGTGTCTATAGTGCGGGCAAAATCTTTTGTTTCACTATAGTGCACTGGGCCTTTACCAGTCGTGTACCAGGCCTTCTGTAGTGCACCCCCCCCCCCCCAAAAAAAAATGTACAGCGCCGCAATACATCTCAGTTTATTGAATAAATCGTACATGCATTGGATTGCAATGATGGCTCAGTAAAATAATCCGATCAAAACAGCCCCCGAAGTCTCCGGGTGAAAGGAGTTGTCCATGGTGCTGTCATTCAAGGTCCTTTATTTACCCTGTTCGTAATGAGCACAGGATGGTTGCATTTTGGCTTCTGCTTAGATGGATGAAGCCAGCGGGGAACACATGCGGCATACAGACACCACCGACCACAGACATACCATAGATCATACCTGCAGTAGTGTAGTGCTCTTTTTGTGGGTGAGGAATGGAAAAAAATGTAAATTATGTCATAATTTACTCAATCAAAGTTTGTACTGGCAGATGTAGCCTATTGAATAGCCTATCATTACTGGACTCTCAAACCCCTGGAGTGCTACCATCCTGTAAGGTTTCACTCTAACCCCAGTTGTAACTAACCCGATTCATCTTATAAACCAGCTAATTATTAGAATCAGGTGTGCTAGATTAGGGTTGGAATGAAAAACTACAGGATGGTAGCTCCAATTGCAACTACAGGATGCTTCCTCCAATTGCAACGTCTGCCTATGCCCACACATATTGTCTCAAGAAAATGTTATATTTTTAATAACCTCAAACACCAAGTTAGGAATACCTCATTTCAAAACAGGCCATTATCACGTCAATCGTGGAGGATAATTATTCCTGTTTTACTGGTGAAACTGCATGTGCCTGCCAATCATTTGATTGATCTCAATCAATTTAATGGAAATAGACTATGCATTTTTATCTTCTTGAATGACTGTTTGTGAAAGAATCTGAGCAGATGATGTTAACAAACAATTAGCCTTTCTTGTATTTTGTTTCAATCAAAGCATACAGTTGAAGTTGGAAGTTTACATACACTTAGGTTGGAGTCATTAAAACTTGTTTTTCAACCACTTCACAAACTTCTTGTTAACAAACAATAGTTTTGGCAAGTTGGTTAGGACATCTACTTTCTGCATGACACAAGTAATGTTTCCAACAATTGTTAACAAACAGATTATTTCACTTATAATTCACTGTGTCACAATTCCAGTTGGGTCAGAAGTTTACATACACTAAGTTGACTGTGCCTTTAAACAGCTTGGAAAATTCCAGAAAAATGATGTCATGGCTTTAGAAGCTTCTGATAGGCTAATTGACATAATTTGAGTAAATTGGAGGTATACCTGTGGATATATTTAAAGGCCTACCTTCAAACGCAGTGCCTCTTTGCTTGACATCATGGGAAAATCAAAAGAAATCAACCAAGACTTCAGAAAAAAAATAGTAAACCTCCACGTCTGGTTCATCCTTGGGAGCAATTTCCGATTGCCTGAAGATTCCACGTTCATCTGTACAAACAATAGTACGCAAGTATAAACACCACACAGCCGTCATACCGGTCAGGAAGGAGACGCGTTCTATCTCTTAGAGATTAACGTACTTTGGTGCGAAAAGTGCAAATCAATCCCAGAACAACAGCAAAGGACCTTGTGAAGATGCTGGAGGAAACAGGTACAAAAGTATCTATATCTATAGTAAAACGAGTCATATATCGACATAACCTTAAAGGCCGCTCAGCAAGGAAGAAGCCACTGCTCCAAAACTGCCATAAAAAAGCCAGACTACGGTTTGCAACTGCACATGGGGACAAAGATTGTACTTTTTGGAGAAATGTCCTCTGGTCTGATGAAACAAAGATATAACGATGGTCATTATGGAAAAACAGTTCTGTTTGGAGGGAAAAGGGGGAGGCTTGCAAGCCGAAGAACACATCCCAAATGTGAAGCACGGGGGTGGCAGCATCATGTTGTGGGGGTGCTTTGTTGCAGGAGGGACTGGTGCTCTTCACAAAATAGATGGCATTATGAGGGAGGAATATTATGTGGATATATTGAAGCAACATCTCACGACATCAGTCAGGAAGTTAAAGTTTGGTCTCAAATGGGTCTTCCAAATGGACAATGACCCCAAGCATACTTCCAAAGTTGTGGCAAACGGCTTAAGGACAACAAAGTCAAGGTATTGGAGTGGCCATTCAAAATCCCTGACCTCAATCCTATAGAAAATGTGTTTGGGCAGAACTGAAAAAGCGTGTGTGAGCAAGGAGGCCTAGAAACCTGACTCAGTTACACCAGCTCTGTCAGGAGGAATGGGCCAAAATTGACCCAACTTATTGTGGAAGGCTACCCGAAACGTTTGACCCAAGGTAAACATTTTGAAAGCAATGCTACCAAATACTAATTGAGTGTATGTAAACTTCTGACCCACTGGGAATGTGAGGAAAGAAATAAAATCTGAAATAAATAATTCTCTCTACTATTATTCTGACATTTCACATTTTTTAAATAAAGTGGTGATCCTAACTGACCTAAGACAGGGAATTGTTACTAGGATTAAATGTCAGGAATTGTGAAAAACTGAGTCTGAACGTATTTGGCTGAGGTGTATGTAGACTTCCGACTTCAACGGTACATCCTGCCTCGTGGCTCTGAGTTTTGGTGCATGAGAATTTTTGTTTTACTATTCAGCTTCAGCTAATCATCCTAAAATGTCATTAGAAACAAGGTGGTCTTTTTGGTGTAACACTAACAGTATAGGCCTACTATGCTATTATGTTATGTAAAATAATAATTCATCATTACGTTCATTACTCTTGCGAGGCATTGATTCAGCTTTGATCTAACTTTACTAAAGGAGCACAATTGTGAGAAGTGAACTTCTTCTATTCCTAATAATAATAATAATAAGTGATGAGCAGGACTATTAGACATAGGCAACAGATATTGATGAGTGTTGTTTTAAACTGTTGGAGCGCCCTTCACGGTTCTACAAGGACGGCGCTAAATAAACGTTGATTTGTTTAGCTTGAACTTATGGTTACCCTATTACAGACTAAAAGAATACAGAGAGTTGAACGGTCAGTTCATAATATGTCTTTGCATAGATTTAATCATCAAATCGATTGACAGAGTAGTTAATCATTACTGTGTAAAATTGCAGGAAATTCATTTTTAAACAGCGATAAAATCATTTCCTGAATATTTGAACTGACTGGATGTTTTCTGTGGAATTATGCCGTGCCCAATTAGTGAAACACACCGCACAATGCACCCATTGATGATAGAAAACTAAGCAAACAGTAAACTACCTGGCCTCAGAGGGCTGTTTCATGCCCACTATATTATTATATTATATTTATACTTTGATATACAATAAAAACATCTTAAGTATGAAACAATGGCATCATGTACAGTGCCTTCAGAAAGTATTTAAACCCCTTGACTTTTTCCACATTTGTTACATTAGTCTTATTTTTCAATTTTCGCCTAAAATGACACACCCAAATCTAACTGCCTGTATCTCAGGCCCTGAACCAATGATATGCATATTCTTGGTACCATTTGAAAGGGAACACTTTGAAGTATGTGGAAATGTTAAAGGAATGTAGGAGAATATAACACAATAGATCTGGTAAAAGATAATACAAAGAAAAAAACAACCGTTCTTTTGTATTTTTTTGTACCATAATCTTTGAAATGCAAGAGAAAGGCCATAATATATTATCCCTGCACAGGTGCAATTTGGATTTTGGCCACTAGATGGCAGCAGTGTATGTGCAAAGTTTTAGACTGATCCAATGAACCATTGAATTTCTGTTTAAAATGTTGTATCAAGACTGCCCAAATGTGCCAAATTTGTTAAGAACTTTTCATTTTCAAAATTGTGCACTCTCCTCAAACAGTAGCATGGTATTATTTCACTGTAATAGATACTGTACATTGGACAGTGCAGTTAGATTAACAATAATTTAAGCTTTCTGCCAATATCAGATATGTCTATGTCCTGGGAAATGTTCTTGTTACTTACAACCTCATGCTAATCGCATTAGCCTACGTTAGCTCAACCGTCCCGTGGAAGGGACAACGATCCCAAAGAAGTCAATTAAATAAACAACATTTCTTAATATACACACAACACCCCTTTATGAACAAGCGAAAAGGGAAGCCACTCCTCAGTAAAAGGCACATGAAAAAGATTCTCTGGTCTGATAAAACCAAGATTGAACTCTTTGGCCTGAATGCCAAGCACCACGTCTGGGGGAAACCTGGCACCATCCCTAAAGTGAAGCATGGTGGTGGCAGCATCATACTGTGGGGATGTTTTTCAGCGGCAGGGACTGGGAGACGAGTCAGGATTGAGGCAAAGATTAACGGAGCAAAGTAAAGAGAGATCCTCGATGAAAACCTGCTCCAGAACGCTCAGGACCTCGGACTGGGGTGAAGGTTCACCTTCCAACAGGACAACGACCCTATGCACACAGCCTAGACAATGCAGGAGTGGCTTTGGGACAAGTCTCTGAATTTCCTTGAGTGGCCCAGCCAGGGGCCGGACTTGAACCCGATCAAATATCTCTGGAGAGACCTGAAAATAGCTGTGCAGCTACGCTACCCATCCAACCTGACAGTGCTTGAGAGGATCTGCAGAGAAGAATGAGGGAAACTCCCCAAATACAGGTGTGCCAAGCTTGTAGCGTCATACCCAAGAAGACTCGAGGCTGTAATCGCTGCCAAAGGTGCTTCAACAAAGTGCTGAGTAAATGGTCTGAATACTTATGTAAATGTTATATTTAAGTTTTTTTATTTGGAATAAATTAGCATAAAGGTCTAAAAACCTGTTTTTGCTTTGTCATTTTGGGGAATTTAATACATTTTAGAATAAGCTGTAATGTAACAAAATGTGAAAAATGTCAAGGGGTCTGAATACTTTACAAAAGCACTGTATTTGTGATGTAAACACTGTTGCCATTCTCCATAGTTACGATGTTGTTTTGTTCTGGGGCTGTGTCCAGAGGCATCATGAAATCACATAATAAGATATGTTTCTTATTTCCTTAAACAGCACTTACTATACTATCTGTCACTTATTGGTTGTTTACTGTACTGTACTCAATCAATGTAATAAATATGAGGCCTTAATCCAACTGAACTTTTATTTTTGGATGTGGAATTATTTGTATTTACTAATATAACAGTTTGTAAACACATATACTAAGACCTGACTTATTCAGCAGTCGTCATTGTAGCACATCACAAGTGCTTATGTAGGCCTATTGTACTTAGGCCTAAAAGGCGGACATTTTCACATTGGCATTCTGCTGGAAGTGTTTTGACACTGCAGCCATTAACCCGAGGTTGCATTTGCGTAACATACCCTATGAGTAGGCTAATCTATTTTCACACATAATAGATTATGAGTAAAATGTTATTTGAACATACAGAGGAGGTGGGTTTATCATGATACATTATGGCAAAAGTTTAACTCCAAGGCTAAGTAGGGTGGAAAAAGACGTCATGCATCATTTCACATTATTAGCCATATTAACTAACTAATGTCCCAATGTATCATTTTAACCAGTGCCCAGACTAAGGCCTTGAGGCCCATGTTCCTCCAAGCATGTATAAGTATGTACTTTTTAACACCTGAATAGAAAGGTCAAGTCTTGGCAAGAGGGAAAGGTTAGACAAAGGGCATTTTCAGATAGTATAGTATGCAATTTGGTCTGGTTGTGTTTTGTTGCTCTGACTGGTGACAGAGGTTGAACGCAAAACACAGGGCACATTCAACAGTTAATTAGTACTAAATGTGGGTACATGATCATGCATGTAGATGTTCACAGGAGGTTATGTGAAGTATGCAACAGGTCGATATAATTTCGTCAAAAGTTCTGAAGTTCCTACAGCTCATTTTACAGTGCCTACTTCATACTGATTGGAACAGGTATGACTGCCGATTCCCAGCACCCAAAGAGCACAGCACACCAACAAGACATGTTCATTGTCCATTGTCCACAATCAACATCAAGCAGAATAAATGTACTGAGAATGCTGGCGGGGAAAAGGATCGAACAAAGCAAACATTGTAATGCCACACCTTTTTCCATTCTGGAGAAAACACACCATTGTTTACAGTAGACCACAACTCTTGTGCAATATTATTAAAAAGGCTCCTGTGCAATGAAAAAGGCTTGTACCAGGTCTAAAGCCATTCATTGAATTTGAATTATTATTGAATTTAAGCATGTTTGAGTTCTCTATAGACTTTTTGGGGGGCGGCAGGTGGTTAGAGCGTTGGGCCAGTAACCGAAGGTTGCTACATCTAATCCCCGAGCTGACAAGGTCTGTTGTACAGCTCCTGAACAAGGCAGTTAACTCACTGTCTCCGGTAGGCAGTCATTGTAAATAAAAAATTGTTCTTAACTGGCTTGCCTGGTAAAATAAAAAAAATGTAACTAATAGGGACAAGGCCTGACACAACACAATCTTAGGGTCTATCTGAAACTTACATCACATTATTTCTGTTTGATAAGCACTCCTCAGAGTCACCAGTGCAAATACTATGGTTACGTTTTGAGGGGCTGTTTCACAGATGTCACCAATGGTTAAATTGAAGAGACCAATGACAAGACAACATTTCAGGTAATCTGCAAGCAGAGACATACAGTGGGGAGAACAAGTATTTGATAGACTGCCGATTTTGCAGGTTTTCCTACTTACAAAGCATGTAGAGGTCTGTCATTTTTTTAATCATAGGTACACTTCAACTGTGAGAGACGGAATCTAAAACAAAAATCCAGAAAATCACATTATATGATTTTTAAGTCATTAATTTGCATTTTATTGCATGACATAAGTATTTGATACATTAGAAAAGCAGAACTTAATATTTGGTACAGAAACCTTTGTTTGCAATTACAGAGATCATACGTTTCCTGTAGTTCTTGACCAGGTTTGCACACACTGCAGCAGGGATTTTGGCCCACTCTTCCATACAGACCTTCTCCAGATCCTTCAGGTTTCGGGGCTGTCGCTGGGCAATACAAACTTTCAGCTCCCTCCAAAGATGTTCTATTGAGTTCAGGTCTGGAGACTGGCTAGGCCACTCCAGGACCTTGAAGTGCTTCTTACGGAGCCACTCCTTAGTTGCACTGGCTGTGCGTTTCGGGTCGTTATCATGCTGGAAGACCCAGCCACGACCTATCTTCAATGCTCTTACTGAGGGAAGGAGGTTGTTGGCCAAGATCTCGCGATACATGGCCCCATCCATCCTCCCCTCAATACGGTGCAGTCGTCCTGTCCCCTTTGCAGAAAAGCATCCCCAAAGAATGATGTTTCCACCTCCATGCTTCATGGTTAGGATGGTGTCTTGGGGTTGTACTCATCCTTCTTCTTCCTCCAAACACGGCGAGTGGAGTTTAGACCAAAAAGCTCTTTTTTTGACTCATCAGACCACATGACCTTCTCCCATTCCTCCTCTGGATCAGATCATCCAGATGGTCATTGGCAAACTTCAGATGGGCCTGGACATGCGCTGGCTTGAGCAGGGGGACATTGCGTGCACTGCAGGATTTTAATCCATGACAGCGTAGTGTGTTACTAATGGTTTCCTTTGAGACTGTGGTCCCAGCTCTCTTCAGGTCATTGACCAGGTCCAGCCGTGTACTTCTGGGCTGATCCCTCACCTTCCTCATGATCATTGTTGCCCCACAAGGTGAGATCTTGCATGGAGCCCCAGACCGAGTTATTGACCGTCATCTTGAACTTCTTCCATTTTCGAATAATTGCGCCAACAGTTGTTGCCTTCTCACCAAGCTGCTTGCCTATTGTCCTGTAGCCCATCCCAGCCTTGTGCAGGTCTACAATTTTATCCATGATGTCCTTACACAGCTCTCTGATCTTGGCCATTGTGGAGAGGTTGGAGTCTGTTTGATTGAGTGTGTGGACAGGTGTCTTTTATACAGGTAACGAGTTCAAACAGATGCAGTTAATACAGGTAATGAGTGGAGAACAGGAGGGCTTCTTAAAGAAAAACTAACAGGTCTGTGAGAGCCGGAAATCTTACCGGTTGGTAGGTGATCAAATAGTTACGTCATGTAATAAAATGCTAATTTAATTACTTAAAAATCATACAATGTGATTTTCTGGACTTTTGTTTTAGATTCCGTCTCTCACAGTTGAAGTGTACCTATGATAAAAATTACAGACCTCTACATGCTTTGTAAGTAGGAAAACCTGCAAAATTGGCAGTGTATCAAATACTTAGGGAGCATCGCTGCACAGCTATTTTCAGGTCTCTCCAGATATGTTCGATCTGGTTCAAGTCCAAGCTCTGGCTGGGGCACTCAAGGACATTGAGTCTTGTCCCGAAGACACTGCTCCATTGTCTTGGCTGTGTGCATTGGATCGTTGTCCTGCTGAAAGGTGAACCTTGGCCCCAGTCTAAGGTCCTGAGTGCTCTGGAGCAGATTTTAATGAAGGATCTATCTGTACTTTGCTCCATTAATCTTTTCCTCGATCCTGACTAGTCTCCCAGTCCCTGCCGCTGAAAAACATCCCTACAGCATGATGCTGGCACCGCCATGCTTTACCGTAAAGATGTTGCCAGGTTTCCTCTAAATGTGACACAATTCAGGCCAAAGAGTTCGATCTTGGATTCATCAGACCAGAGAATCTTGTTTCTCATGGTCAGAGTCATTTAGGTGCCTTTTGTCAAACTCCAATCAGGCTGTCATGTGCCTATTACTGAGGAGTGGCATCCGTCTGGCCACTCTACCATAAAGGCCTGATTGGTAGAGCGCTGCAGAGATGGTTGTCTTTCTGGAACCTTCTCCCATCTCCACAGAGGAACTCTGGAGCTCTGTCAGAGTAACCATAGGGTTCTTGGTCACCCTTCTCCCCCGATTGTTCAGTTCAGCTCTAGGAAGAGTCTTGGTGGTTCAAAAACTTCTTCCATTTAAGAATGATGGAGGCCTCTTTGTTCTTGGGGACATTCAATGCTGCATAAATGTTTTTCTGCAGAGGAATGGCACGACAATGGGCCTCAGGATCTCGTCACGGTATCTCTACATTCAAATTGACATCGATAAAATGCTATTCTGTTTTGTTGTCCGTAGCTTATGCCTGCCCATACCACAACACCACCACCACCATGGGGCACTCTGTTCACAACATTGTCATCGGCAAATCACTCGCCCACACAACATCATACATGCGGTCCGCCATCTGCCAGGGACAGTTGAAACCAGGATTCATCCGTGAAGAGCACACTTCTCCAGCATGCCAGTGGCCATCGAAGGTGAGAATTTGCCCACTGAAGTCAGTTACGTCGCAGAACTGCAGTCAGCTCAAGACTCTGGTGAGGACGATGAGCACGCAGGTGAGCTTTCCTGAGACGGTTTCTGACAGTTTGTGCAGAAATTCTTCGGTTGTGCAAACCCACAGTTTCCTCAGCTGTCCGGTTGGCTGGTCTCCGATGATCCCGCAGGTGACAAAGCTGGATGTGGAGATCCTGGGCTTGTGTGGTTACACACGGTTACACATTACACAAATCACATCTGCCTATACACAAATTACATGACCAACTGGTCAAATTCAGTCCACTAAGTCCTCCACTACATCACAACTTGCCGGACTCAATGAAAGTTCTCCTCAGCTTTCATGTCAAAACACCCAAATAAGTCCGTCATCAAACGGTCACCTCACAGTCCAAATCTGCTAAATACAACTTTACACTAACACAGTTCATCTGCTATGTCATGACAGTGTATTGTTGGTTCTTATGACTGAGGGTCATGTTGAGTATAACCCAAAAATATTTTTGCATTGATGTGTGTAGGCTACCACTCACTGTAAGTAGGCCTATACTATAGCTTTCATTTTTCCCCGAGTAGACAATGTTTTAGAATTCGAGGGCAATGCAGCATATTTAGGTTAGAGAAAAATTAAATGCAAAACATTATTGAATTCAAAAGATCTGTTTACAGATCCACAACCATTTGCAATTATTTTGTCTTTCAGAAACGGTCAGATAAAGCAAATGTCACTGCAAAAGAAAACATTCTGAGGCGGCAGAAGGCAGCAGTCAGTGGCTCTGGATGAAGAGGAAAGACCCCAGCTGGGCCCCGAAGTGAGAGGGCCAGGAGGTATGCGGTCAACAATGCTTGACTCAGGGAGGAGGACGCCCCTGCCATGCATAGTCCCATGGGATGTTGGCTATCAACAACAAGGCAACTCCTATGACTAATTGGGAATGGGACGCAAGCGTAGGATTGATCACCCTGTCGCTGGCCGCCTTTGGGGAGGGTGTATAGAGTGAAAGGCCGAAACACCCTAGGAACCAAAGGTACACTACTGACGATGCGCTCCCCAAATTTCACCAGGCTCACTGTTCATTAACTCTTGGAAGTGCTTGCACAAAGGATAGTAACATCTCATCCTGTGTTCTTGGAATCTGCCTACACCTTCAAAGACATTTGATCAAGTTCACCATTGCTATTTCCTTTAGGTACGGTCTTGGCCTAATTCCAATACTTCCAAAGTATAAAGCAAATAAGGGCGTTATTGTCACCATAAAAGATGAATGATGGACGTATTTCAGGTTACAATGCTCATTCACGTAAGCACAGTTTTATGACAGGTCTGATCTCAATATTTTTGTGCAATGGTGCACACAGGTATTTAATGTAAAATGGACTTGTTTATAAATGAGGCCCCAGAAGAGGACAGCAGGACAGGGGATACCTCAGGCAGCAGCCTGGTCTCAGAGCATTTTGTATTATTGTTTATGTAAATCCGAGACACTCCATTTAGTGTATGTTAGGTTTCGTATGGTTACATAAGACAGACGGTTACTTAAGGCAAAATTGAAAGGAGGCTGGTTGGTTGGGGTGGATGAGTTGGTGTAAAAGTGCCAATGCGCAACCAAATTTCTAAATTGCACCTGGTGTATTCTACTATTCTTACTCTCAAGAGTAAGTTGAGACCCCGACCCCTAGCGGCCGGGAAACCTTAGCAACCGCTTATGTAGTTAAAATAAAATAAAAATTTTAAAAAAGGAAAACTTTATTTAACTAGGCAAGTCAGCTAAGAACACATTCTTATTAACAATGACGGCCTACCCCGGACAACACTGGGCAAATTGTGCGCCGCCCTATGGGACTCCCAATCATGGCCGGATGTGATACAGCCTGGATTTGAAACCAGGGACTGTAGTGATGCCTTTTGTACTGAGATGCAGTGCCCGATGTGACACAGCCTTGATTTGAACCAGGGATTGTAGTGACACTTCTTTCACTGAGATGCAGTGCCTAGGCCTGGAATCGGCCCTGCGTGTGCATTCACAATGACAATAAGGAGACTGAGAAACTCTCAGGACAAAACAGCACACAAATAGACCTACATGTTACCAAAATAAAAATGACCATAACTTTTACCTCATGAGTGTTGTGAACACTCATGTGCACTATAAGAGGGTAAGAAAAGGCAAATGAAAACTTGTAGTCTGTATCAAACATGAATCAGAAATATCTTAAATGTTGCAATAAACGGTAGGGGAATGGAATAGTAAAACACTAGCAACTATTGCAGTATAATATGGAATATTGATTTACAACGTATGCATTTAAACATGTGAAAGCAACAGCAAACATTTCAACAAGAGAACAAAGAGCTCTCCAATGGCGGGAGTTTGAAGAGCGCACAGTAGAGAGACGCGCCTATGGTGCATATTCGCCACAAACGGTTTTACTTGCTATGTCTGTGATATGTGGTTCTTTTAAATCACCAACACGTACTGTAAATGTAAAAATGAACACTTGCAAAGAACATTGGGTATTTTTCTAATGAGTTCCGCCCCAAATTATTTGTATTTTAATCAAATGTGGTCTTGTTTGGGAGCAGAGCTAGAATAATACCCAGTGTGCATTTTCACATTTACATTTTGGTCATTTAGCAGACGTTTTTATTACACCATGGTGCCATCATACTTTTGACAGGAATGCAGCAGAGGATGGTAGGAGGAGTTTCATGAGGATGGGCTTGTTGTAATGGCTGGATTGGAATAAATGGAACTGAGTCAAACGTGGTTTCCATGTGTTTGATACTATTCCATTTATTCCAATCCAGTTTATACAATGAGCCCATCCTCCTATAGTCCCTCCCACCATCCTCATCTACAATGCAGTACATTTGTGTTGATAATAGGCCACAAAATTGGGAATCTCTATAAACAAAAATGGTATAGAAAGGTATTTTGCATTTTGAAAGTGTGTAACTTGTTACAAAATCCATTGTATTGTAGTTCAGGCCAGTGAAATGTATAAATACAGTACCAGTCAAAGTTTGGACACACCTACTCATTCAAGGATTGCTCTTTATTTTTACTATTTTCTACATTGTAGAATAATAGTGACGACATCAAAACTATGAAATAACACACATGGAATCATGTATTAACCAAAAAAGTGTAAAACAAATACAAATATATTTTATATTCTTCAGAGGCCACCATTTTCCTTGATGACAGCTTTGCACACTCTAGCCATTATCTTAACCAGCTTCATCTGGAATGCTTTTCAACAATCTTGAAAGATTTCCCACATATGCTGAGCACTTGTTGTCTGCTTTTCCATCACTCTGTGGTCCAACTCATCCCCAACCATCTCAATTGGGTTGAGGTCGGGTGTTTGTGGAGGCCAGGTCATCTGATGCAGCACTCCATTCCTCTCCTTGGTGAAATAGCCCTTACACAGCCTGGAGGTGTGTTGCGTCATTGTCCTTTTGAAAAAGAAAGATTGTCTCTTGTTTGATTTAGCCTATTAGATAAGCTATTATAATTTCAAGTTTTTGTTCTATTCATCCGAAAGGATGCATGGTCTATAACCAGTGTACATTAGAATTTAACAGGTGAACACACAGTTGATATTTTGCATCGATGTGTGTAGGCTACCACTCACTGTAAGTAGGTCTATACTATAGCTTTCATTTTTTCCCCGAGTAGACAATGTTTTAGAATTCGAGGGCAGTGCAGCATATTTAGGTTAGAGAAAAATTAAATGCAAAACATTATTGAATTCAAAAGATCTGTTGACAGATCCACAACCATTTGCAATTATTTTGTCTTTAAGAAACGGTCAGATAAAGCAAATGTCACTGCAAAAGAAAACATTCTGCCTACGCCTTCAAAGACATTTGATCAAGTTCACCATTGCTATTTCCTTTAGGTACGGTCTTGGCCTAATTCCAATACTTCCAAAGTATAAAGCAAATAAGGGCGTTATTGTCACCATAAAAGATGAATGATGGACGTATTTCAGGTTACAATGCTCATTCACGCAAGCACAGTTTTATGACAGGTCTGATCTCAATATGTTTGTGTGTACGCAGTCTTTTCTGAAATGGTGCACACAGATATTTAATGTAAAATGTACTTGTTTATAAGTGAGGCCCCAGAAGAGGACAGCAGGACAGGGGATACATCAGGCAGCAGCCTGGTCTCAGAGCATTTTATATTATTGTTTATGTAAATCCGAGACACTCCATTTAGTGTATGTTAGGTTTCGTATGGTTACATAAGACAGATGGTTACTTAAGGCAAAAATGATGCAGCACTCCAAGACATCAAAACTATGAAATAACACATATGGAATCATGTATTAATCAAAAAAGTGTTAAACCAATACAAATATATTTTAGATCCTCAAAGTAGCCACCATTTTCCTTGATGACAGCTTTGCACACTCTAGGCATTCTCTCCACCAGCTTCACCTGGAATGCTTTTCAACAATCTTGAAGGAGTTCCCAAATATGCTGAGCACATGTTGGCTGCTTTTACGCCACTCTGCGATCCAACTCATCCCAAACCATCTCAATTGGGTTGAGGTTGTGTGTTTCTGGAGGCCAGATCATCTGATGCAGCACTCTATTACTCTCCTTGGTCAAATAGACCATAACTAGCCTGGAGGTGTGTTGGGTCATTGTCCTGTTGGGAAAAAAACGATAGTCCCACTAAGCGCAAACCAGACGGGATGGCGTATCGCTGCAAAATGCTGTAGTGTGCCTTGAATTCTAAATAATTCACTGACAGTGTCACCAGCAAAGCACCCCAACACCATCACACCTCCTCCTCCATGCTTGATGGTGGGAACCACACATGCAGAGATCATCTGTTCACCTACTCTGCGTCTCACAAAGACACGGCGGTTGGAACCAAAAATCTCCATTTATAAGCAAGACCAAAAGACCGATTTCCACCAGTCTAATGTCCACTGCTAGTGTTTCTTGGCCAAAGCAAGTCTCTTCTTATTATTGGTGTCCTTTAGTAGTGGTTTCTTTGCAGCAATTCGACCATGAAGGCCTGATGTTGAGATATGTCAAATATAGTTACATTCCCTTACCATGTAAATTCCATTTAATTCAAATAAAATTCCACACCAGTCTTTGAATTCAGAGATGATTCAAGTCATCCCAATTCCAATGTTAGGTCAATTCTAAGAATTTAATTCCCAATTCAATATTGTTCTCAATAATTCCACAAATTCAAATTCAATTCCCACAGGCTTTGAAGCTAATAATGTCACTATTTAGACAGACTAGAAACACAAGTTTAAATTATTTAAAATAAATCCTGCAGCTAATTTTTTATACTAAGTGAATTAATTATATTAACTGAGAAATACACAAATATTTCATTGTCATTCAATTCCAAATATTTTTGTGTATATAATTCAGTTAACCTAATTCCAATTCCATTTGAATTCAATTTAACATAAATTCTCCACTTCATGAGTGAATATAAGAATTTAATTGGAATTTCAAAATGAAATTGGAATTGACCCCAACCCTGCAAATTACACTACCCAAAAGCTACCCTATTGGTGAAACGGCATGCCTATTGTTATACTGGCTTGTGTTTTAGAGATTGTGGTCCTTCTGTAAGAGGTGACTGGGGATCTAGCGGTTGCTGGGGGTGGTGGTCATTGGTCAGTTAGAGGAAGGGATATTTCTGTATAGAAAACTTTTGAACAGTGTTTTTTCAGGCTGCCTGAGTCCAAACAGTGTAAAAAAAATGCATAGATTTTTTCTTCCATAGCTTGCTTATAGAGATCAGCATGTATTGATTCTCAGTCCTGCATCGCATTCGGAATGTACCGTATACACTGACATGACCACAATGGAGTGGTTGGGAACAGGTTGGAGAGAGCCGAAAACATTCCTGTTTCGATTGCATCCCATGGATTCTCTACTGTTAACAAACAGTTGAAGTGTCTGACAAAAGTCTGTTCTTTTTGGGAAACTGTTGAGTCATTATAAACAAACAGGAAAAAAACATGATTAACATGTGACTCTCCCTTAAGACCTGACACAAAGGGAGTAAAGAAAAGATTTCTGTTCTCAAAGACTGAAAACCCCCTTAGAGAAGAGAGATCCATTGGTATCTTCCTCATTCCTTTGTCCATGATCATTCATACGCTCTGTCTATAGAAGAAATAGGCTTTTTAGGTGTCAATAAAAGCAGATTGACTGAAACCTCTCTAAACTAAACTTTCATAAGCCATGTTTGATTTGTAAACACCATCCTTTTACCTTGTAAACTCAAAAAGAACCGTCCTCTCACTGTCAACTGCGTTTATTTTCAGCAAACTTAACGTGTAAATATCTGTATGAACATAAGATTCAACAACTGAGACATAACCTGAACAAGTTCCACAGACATGTGACTAACAGAAATGGAATAATGTGTCCCTGAACAAAGGGGGGGTAAAAGTAACAGTCAGTATCTGGTGTGGCCACCTGCTTCATTAAGTAATGCAGTGGATCTCCTGCACCAGATTTGCCAGTTCTTGCTGTGAGAAGTTACCCCACTCTTCCACCAAGACACCTGCAAGTTCCCGGACATTTCTGGGGGGAATAGCCCTAGCCCTCACCCTCCGATCCAACAGGTCCCAGATGTGCTCAATGGGATTGAGATCCGGGCTCTTCGCTGGCCATGGCAGAACACTGACATTCCTGTTATGCAGGAAATCACACACAGAACAAGCAGTGTGACTGGTGGCATTGTCATGCTGGAGCGTCATGTCATGATGAGCCTGCAGGAAGGGTACCACATGAGGGAGGAGGATGTCTTCCCTGTATCGCACAGTGTTGAGATTGCCTGCAATGACAACAAGCTCAGTCCGATGATGCTGTGACACACCGCCCCAGACCATGACGGACCCTCCACCTCCAAATCGATCCCTCTCCAGAGTACAGGCCTCGGTGTAACGCTCATTCCTTCAACGATAAACGCGAATCCGACCATCAACCCTGGTGAGACAAAACCGCGACCCGTCAGTGAAGAGCACTTTATGCCTGTTCTGTTTTATATCTTTATGTTTGAAGCCTGAAATGTGGCAAAAGGTCGCAAAGTTCAAGGGGGCCGAATACTTTCGCAAGGCACTGTACTCGGCAAAAAACGTCCCTTTCTCAGGACCCTGTCTTTCAAAGACAATTCGTAAAAATCCAAAGAACTTCACAGATCTTCATCGTAAAGGGTTTAAACACGGTTTCCCATGCTTGTTCAATGAACCATAAACAATTAATGAACATGCACCTGTGGAACGGTCGTTAAGACACTAACAGCTTACAGACGGTAGGCAATTAAGGTCACAA
Source organism: Oncorhynchus clarkii lewisi (assembly GCF_045791955.1). Classification (NCBI taxonomy): domain Eukaryota; kingdom Metazoa; phylum Chordata; class Actinopteri; order Salmoniformes; family Salmonidae; genus Oncorhynchus; species Oncorhynchus clarkii. The sequence continues at coordinate 47,077,294 of NC_092153.1, read as the reverse complement.
TTATCAAAACTTAGGACACTAAAGAGGCCTTTCTACTGACTCTGTAAAACACCAAAAGAAAGATGCCCAGGGTCCCTGCTCATCTGCGTGAACATGCCTTAGGCATGCTGCAAGGAGGCATGAGGACTGCAGATGTGGCCAGGGCAATAAATTGCAATGTCCGTACTGTGAGACGCCTAAGACAGCACTACAGGGAGACAGGACGGACAGCTGATCGTCCTCGCAGTGGCAGACCATGTGTAACAACACCTGCACAGGATCAGTACATCCGAACATCACACCTGTGGAGCAGGTACAGGATGGCAACTTCAACTGCCCGAGTTACACCAGGAACGCACAATCCCTCCATCAGTGCTCAGACTGTCCACAATAGGCTGTGAGGCTGGACTGAGGGCTTGTAGGCCTGTGGTAAGGCAGGTCCTCACCAGACATCACCGGCAACAGCGTCGCCTATGGGCACAAACCCTATCTTTTGTATCCAAATCCGGCTTTAAACTTCTTCACAACAGTATCTCGGACCTGCCTGGTGTGTTCCTTGTTCTTCATGATGCTCTCTGTGCTTTTAACGGACCTCTGAGCCTATCACAGTGCAGGTGCATTTATACGGAGACTTGATTACACACAGGTGGATTGTATTTATCATCATTAGTCATTTAGGTCAACATTGGATCATTCAGAGATCCTCACTGAACTTCTGGAGAGAGTTTGCTGCACTGAAAGTAAAGGGGCTGAATAATTTTGCACGCCCAATTTTTCAGTTTTTGATTTGTTAAAAAAGTTTGAAATATCCAATAAATGTCGTTCCACTTCATGATTGTGTCCCACTTGTTGTTGATTCTTCACAAAAAAATACAGTTTTATATCTTTATGTTTGAAGCCTGAAATGTGGCAAAAGGTCGCAAAGTTCAAGGGGGCCGAATACTTTCGCAAGGCACTGTATATGGGGGATACAACCATCCCAGCTCTGCATATTTGGCTGTAAAGAGACGGAATCATTAGATCATTTGTTTTGGTACTTTCCATATGTAGCTTGTTTTTGGTCACAGTTCCAGGAATGGCTGAAGAATTTCCCTGGCGCTAACCCTGCAGATAGCACTGCTAAGTGATTTGAAAAGTCATAGTCAATCGATCAATAATATAATAATACTTTTAGCAAAAATGTTTATCTTTAATTTACAATTTGTATAAACTATGAGAATAGAAAGGTTCAGAACTTTTGTGAAACATCACAACACAGTTGCAGAATATATAGTAAATAGAAATAAAAAAATGTATGTTGTTTAAGAGATGGATGGCAGGGGTTGAGTGGAACTGAAGGGTGGGACTAAAAACAACAAGATAACTCATGTAAAATATACTGTGTCCGTAAAATGTATATAGGTTCCGAACTTTTGTGAAACATCACAGCACAGTTAAAAAATATATGGCAAATAGAAATCAAACTGGATGGTCACCAGAGATAGATGGGAGGGGTTGTGTGTAGCTGAAGGATGAGACTAAAAACAAACAAAAGATAACTATTGTAAAATATACCGTGTCCATAAAATGTATATAGTATGTATAAACTGGAAGTAGAAGCCTAAATGTTGATGTCCATTAGGTTACTCCAATTAGGGGAAGAGTGGTAGAGTTAGGGGAAAATAATAAAGGAAAATATATTTTAAAAATATATAAAAGTTTGGGGTCACTTAGAAATGTCCTTGTTTTTGAAAGAAAAGCACATTTTTGGTCCATTAAAATAACATCAAATTGATCAGAAATACAGTGTAGACATTGTTAATGTTATAAATGACTATTGTAGCTTTTTATGGAATATCTACAGAGGCGTACAGAGGCCCATTATCAGCAACTATCACTCGTGTGTTCCAAAGGCACATTGTGTTGGCCTTGTAAAATGATAAACTTGGATTAGCTAATTGATCATTAGAAAACCTGTTTGCAATTATGTCAGCACAGCTGAAAACTGTTGTTCTAATTAAAGAAGTCCCTTCACAGAACAGCACAAACTGGCTGTAATCAGAATAGAAAGAGGAGTGGGAGGCCCCTGTGCACAACTGAGCAAGAGGACAAGTACATTAGAGTGTCTAGTTTGAGAAACAGACAGCCTCACAAGTCCTCAACTGGCAGCTTCATTAAATAGTACCCGTAAAACACCAGTCTGAACGTCAACAGTTAAGAGGTGACTCCGGGATGCTGACCTTCTAGGCAGAATTGCAAAGAAAAGCCATATCTCAGACTGGCCAATAAAAAGAAAAGATTAAGATGGGCAAAAGAACACAGACACTGGATAGAGGAACTGCCTAGAAGGCCAGCATCCCTGAGTCGCCTCTTCACTGTTGACATTGAGACTGGTGTTTTGCGGAAGTCTGACTGTGACAGTGACATTTCGATAAAAATTCTTTGGCTGATTTTCTGTGTCATACAGAGCATTTTATTTGTTTAATTTATCAATATTGGTGCATATTATTTTGATATGCTTAATTTCCATTAATTTAACTACAACCTTATAATCTGTGGATCTGTGGCGTGCCAATTTACCAACCTGCTTGACAGATCCATCATCATTTATAGTTAAGTCACAATGTGCATTGCATCACCAGTAGACACAATTTATCCAGAAGCAGGATAAGAGCGTCTGCTAAATGACAAAAATGTAAAACGTAAAAAAAACAACCTCCTGCAACCTACTACACATTTAAATGTTTAAACGAACAACAAAATCAAGAGGAGCTTATGTTGATGCGACTTGGTAATGCAGGCAGACAATGAGATGACTGTGTCTGCTGTTATACATACAATTTACTTCCTCCCTTCAATGTGATACCACAAACAAGTCAATAGAGGATAAAGAAGGCATTTTCTGTTAGCGCAGGAATGAGGAAAACTGTTTGTGTTAGCTGTTCCAAGTCTGGGCATGGACAGTCTACCTGATTCCCTCCCTCCCCCTCTCTTCTCTGTTTGGTCATGTTTGGCATTACAGTGATATAAAATGTGCCAGTCAGGGAAAGATGTACACCAAAATAAGCACTCTTGGCATTTAGACTAATGTATACGGTGCAAGGAGGGTGTACAGAAATCAAACATTGCTTATGAACGTTTAGTTTAGAGTAGTGTCAGTCAGTCTGTTGTTATTGACACACCTCTATAAAGCCAATTTTCCTCCATAGACAGAACTTGATCTTGGACAAAGGAATGAGGAAGACACCAATAGATCTCTCTTCTCTAAGGGGGTTTTCAGTCTTTGAGAACAGAAATCTTGTCTTTACTCCCTTTGTGTCAGGTTACATGTTAGTCATAGTTTTTTCCTGTCTGTTTATAATGACTCAACAGTTTCCCAAAAACACTTCAACTGTTTGTTAACAGTAGAGAATCCATGGGATGCAATCGAAACAGGAATGTTTTCGGCTCTCTCCAACCTGTTCCCAACCTCTCCATTGTGGTCATGTCAGTGCATACAGTACATTCCGAATGCGATGCAGGACTGAGAATCAATACATGCTGATCTCTATAAGCAAGCTATGGAAGAAAAAATCTATACATTTTTTTTTACACTGTTTGGACTCAGGCAGCCTGAAAAAACACTGTTCAAAAGTTTTCTATACAGAAATATCCCTTCCTCTAACTGACCACTGACCACCACCCCCAGCAACCGCTAGATCCCCAGTCACCTCTTACAGAAGGACCACAATCTCTAAAACACAAGCCAGTATAACAATAGGCATGCCGTTTCACCAATAGGGTACCTTTTGGGTAGTGTAATTTGCAGGGTTGGGGTCAATTCCAATTTAATTTTGAAATTACAATTCAATTCTTATATTCACTCATGAAGTGGAGAATTTATGTTAAATTTAATTAAAATTAAAATGAATTGGAATTAGGCTGTCTGAATCCTAAACACAAACATCTTTGGATCTGAATTACAATTAAATATCTGCGTATTTCCCAGGTAATGGAATTAATGTACTTGGTATAAAAATTGACTGCAGGATTTGTTTTAAAACCTCTACAGGATTTGCGTCCCCCCCGTGGGATGTTTGAGCTAACGTGCACTAATGCAATTAGCATGAGGTTGTAAGTAACAAGAACATTTCCCAGGACATAGACATATCTGTTATGGTCAGAAAGCTTAAATTCTTGTTAATCTAACTGCACTGTCCAATTTACAGTAGCTATAACAGTGAAAAAATGCCATGCTATTGTTTGAGGAGAGTGCACAGTTATGTAAAATAACTAAAAGTAACTTGAAAATGTATTAATAAACCAACTTGGGCAGTCTTGATACACTATTTTGAACAGAAATGCAATGGCTCATTGGATCAGTCTAAAACTTTTTTTACATACACTGCTGCCATCTAGTGGCCAAAATCTAAATTATGCCTGGGATAATACATTATGGCCTTTCTCTTGCATTTCAAAGATTATGGTAAAAAAAAGAAAAGATGATGTGGAAGAAAAAATAAACACGTTTTTTTCTTTGTATTATCTTTTACCAGATCTAATGTGCTATATTCTCCTACATTAACTTCACATTTCCACAAACCTCAAAGTGTTCCCTTTCAAATGGTATCAAGAATATGCACATCCTTGCTTCAGGTCCTGAGCTACAGGCAGTTAGACTTGGGTATGTCATTTTAGGTTATTTTTTTTAAAGGGGTTCGATCCTTAAGAGGTTGTTCTGTATTATGTCATGTTTTGTGTGGACCCCAGGAAGAGTAGATGCTGCTTTCACAATAGCTAATGGGGATCCTAATAAAAAATATATTAAAAAATAAAGAAACACACCAGAGGGATAATGTTCATATCAATCTTTTAAATAACAAAGATCTATATTTTTGGCCTAATGGCTATAGTCTGCCAGTGCAAGTCAGGCCATTACCCGAGAAGCGAGTGAGTGAGAGAGAGAGAGACATTGCAGTACCAAGGTCATTTTTTCAATCAAAACAAAAATGTTGCATACCGTGCATCACTACTGTACATGTGCTCCTAATAAGGTTATGTCACAATCGTTGGAATCATACTCGGACCAACATGCAACGTGATCTGGGTTCCACATCTTTATTTAGAAATAAGTGAAACACAACAAAACAATAAAGACTAAATGAAACATGACAACATTGGAGTGCTAACATGCAACTACACATAAACAATATCCCACAAACACAGGAAGGAAAAACAGCTACTTAAATATGATCCCCAATTAGAGACAACAACTACCAGCTGCCTCTAATTGGGAATCATACAAATCACCAACATAACAGAGCCATATCCAGGTCTTTGGCACCCTCGGCACGTTCTTCCTTGGGAATTGTGGCTATAACTTCCTTGCTGTTAGAGATAAACTTGTGCAACCGAAGATTGCCGATGCTGCAAAGCTCTCTTGCTTCTGTCACCAGCTGGGCCGCTTCAGCTTCAGACGATACGCTCGTCAACCCATCATTAACATAAAAGTTCCTTTCTATGAACTGGATAGACTTCTCGCTGAAGCTTCCTCGTCCTTAGGCAGCAAGATGTTTGAGACCATAGATGGCGCAACCAGGAGATGAAGCTGCGCCAAACAAGTGGACCTTCATACGATACACTGAGGGTTGAGACTCTAGATCTCCGTTCTCCACCAAAGGAACCGTAGATAATCTTGGTCTTCTGCTTTCACATGAAAGTGGTGGAACATGCGCTCTACGTCACATATGATTGCAACTGGACCCTTACGAAAACGACAAAGGATGCCCAGCAATGTGTTTGTTAACTCTGGACCGGTAAGGAGATGGTCATTCAAGGACGTCTCTCGAAACTGAGCTGAGCAGTCAAAGACGACTCGTATCTTCCCAGGCTTTTGTGGGTGATAAACCCCATGGTGCGGGATGTACCATACTGGATGCTTGTTAATTTCCTCTTTGGAGACCTTCTCAGCATCTCCACAAGCTATGGTCTCTTCCATGAATGCTGTGTAGTCCTTGTAGTACTGCTTGTCTCTCCTTAGCCTCCTTTCCAGGCACTTGAGACGGTGAACTGCACATGTTCTATTGTTTGACAGGTTGGATCTTTCTTCCTTAAACGGCAGCGGCATCTCATAATGTCCATTGTCCTTGCGTCTGATGCCCGCTTTCATTTTTTCAGGAACAGGATATCATCTTGAGATATGAGGTCCTCTTCTGCAGCTCTCTCGTTGAAGTCAGATTCAAGCGTCTTGATTATGTCCAGTGCTGTGATTACCTCTCTTACGCATGTTCTAAAAACATAGTGTACTTGATTTGTGAGGTTGGAAGAAGATTGAAGGCTTGGCATCACCTGTCTAATGATAACCCGATGACTCACTCCAATAGCGTTGCCACAGTCGATACATGGATTTCCATAGCCGACTATGCTCCAGCCAAGGTCTGTTCTCTGAGCAAAAGGCTGATTTCCCTTACCAGACACAATTTCTCTTGGAAGAAGAGCCTGGGAGCAGTTGTAGCCAATTAAGAGACCGACATCACAGCTCTGTTGAGGAGCAATCTCCTCTGCAATGTGTTCAAGATGAGACCATGCTCTTGCAGTCTCTGGAGTAGGAATATGATCTCTGTTTGCAGGAATAAACTCTCTTGAGTAGGTTGTTGGCAGAGGGATTTTCTTCTCCAAGTAAAACCATCTAACCTGCAAACCAGACAGCTTCTGGCAGGGCACGCTGGTATTCCTTGAAGCCATTGTAGAGTTTCAGTTGGACTGGCTCCTTCATTGTATTGAGAGCTTTTGTTGTCTCTTCAAGGATAAAAGTGGTGTCGCTCTGGGTGTCAAGAAATGCATACACAAGAACTTCACGATCTGGCTCGCTTGTGGTTGACACCCATACTGGAATGATTGTGGAGGTGTGAGTATTGTTAATGTCCCTTACGACTCTGTTAGATATGGCCTCACTTGACGCTCTTGTCCCCTTATCTTGTGGGGGCTCTGTCTTCCTATCCCTTAACCTTTCTTTAGTACGATCTTCGTGCAGGCAGGATGGATGCCTCCTCTGACACGTGTCGTGGGTGTTCCTGTTATCACAATCTTTCGAGCGATGCCCAGGCCTTAATTTCTTTGGGATAGGGGGCAGCATTTTCACTTTTGGATGAAAAGTGTGCCCAGAGTAAACTGCCTTCTACTCAGTCCCAGATGCTAATATATGCATATTATTAGTAGTATTGGATAGAAAACACTCTGAAGTTTCCAAAACTGTTTGAATGATGTATGTGAGTATAACAGAACTCATATGGCAGGCAAAAACCGGAGACAAAATCCAAACCGGAAGTGGGAAATCTGAGGTTTGTAGTTTTTAAACTCAGCCCCTATTGAAGTTACAGTGGGATATTGGTTATGTTGCACTTCCTAAGGCTTCCACTAGATGTCAACCGTTTTTAGAAACTTGTTTGAAGCTTCTACTGTGAAGTGGGGCCGAATGAGAGGGGCATGAGTCAGAGGTCTGGCAGCAGCCTCGATCTCAGTCACGCGCATTCACATGAGAGGTAGCTCTCGTTCCATTGCTTTTCTACAGGCAATGGAATTCTCCGGTTGGAACATTATTGAACATTTATGATAAAAACATCCTAAAGATTGATTCTATACATATGTTTCTACGACCAGTAATATAACTTTTTGGAATTTTCGTCCGACCTTTCCACTGGAAGTTGCACGCTCGTTTGGATTTGTTTACCAAACACCCTAACAAAAGGAGGTATATGGACATAAATGATGAACTTTATCAAACAAATCAAACATTTATTGTGGGACTGGGATTCCTGGGAGTACATTCTGATGAAGATCACCAAAGGTAATATTTACAATGCTATTTCTGACTAATGTTGACTGCGCAACATGGCGGATATTTCTTTTGGCTGTTTTGGGCTCTGAGTGCCGTACTCAGATGATGCTTTTTCCGTAAAGTTTTTTTGAAATCTGACACAGCGGTTGCATGAAGGAGCAGTTTATCTAAAGTTCCATGCATAACACTTTAATTTTCATCAACATTTATAATTAGTATTTATGTGAATTGATGTTGCTCTCTGCAAAATCACTGCATGTTTTGGAACTACTGAACATAACACACCAATGTAAAATGAGAGTTTTGGATATAAATATGCACTTTATCGAACAAAACATACATGTATTGTGTAACATGAAGTCCTATGAGTGTCATCTAATGAAGATCATCAAAGGTTAGTGATTAATTTTCTCTCTATTTGTGCTTTTTGTGACTCCTCTCTTTGGCTGGAAAAATGGCTGAGTTTTTCTGTGACTTGGTGGTGACCTAACATTGTTTGTGGAGCTTTCGCTGTAAAGCATTTTTGAAATCAGACAATGTGGCTGGATTAACGAGAATTGTATCTTTAAAATGGCGCCTTATACTTGTATGTTTGAGAAATTTGATTTATGAGATTTCTGTTGATTTGTGGTGGGCTTATCCATGAATTTCCAGCATTTGTGGAGACTGTGACCTGACTTCTCACAAAAGACACAACTAGTAACAGTATCTTTCTCATCAGAGTTAGTTGCTAATACCCTTGCTCCGGGGCTTTGAATCCTTGGCGTCTTAGGTTTTCCATCTTCGCTTGGTTTCAGAGCATGAAGGGATGTTACAGGATTGCAAGCGATCTTTGCTTCTCTCGTGAGAAACTTCACAAACTGACTGAAACTTGGAAAGGTCTCAGTTTCTTCTAGGATGTCTATGACCTTTCTATTCCATCTTGGAGTTAGCCAATCTGGACGTTTAGCGAGGATCTTTTGGTTTTCATTACAGTCATTAAGCACCTCCAGGCCCTTATTCTGAGACATAGCAGCCTCAGAGCTGCGAAGAAAGTCTACAAGGTCTCTAAGTTCAAGACTGTCCTTGGATCCTATCTTAGGCCATGCATTGAGCTTATCTCTGAAGGACTTAGCGATGAGGAATTTGTTTCCGTACCTTTCTTCAAGAATGGTCCAAGCACCATGGTAGGCTGACTCTGTTCCTAACATAAAGTATCTTTCGATGGTTTTCTTGGCAGTCCCACCGACATATTTTCTTAAGTAATATATCTTCTCAGTTGCTGGTATGTTCTTCCTGTCTATCAGAGTCTGAAAAGAGACCTTCCAGTCAGTGAACGAGAGTGATTCTCCATTGAACATTACTGGTTCTGGTATGGGGAGGCGGCTTTCACTGATTGATTCCGTTTGTAACCTGAACATGGTCTTGGTGCCATCTTCTTGTTGTGTGCTTGTCACAACATGTTGTGGTGAGAGACTGTGAAATGAGCCACTTCTGTGCATTACTTTTTTCACAGATTTGCAGTTAGAGAGTAGTTCTCTCTTCTCGTCCTCTGAGTTTTCATCTTGCTCATACACTTGCATCCGCGCATTGGCAGCATTTCGTTTCTTGAGCACTTCTAGGCGCTCTAACTCTCTACGCTTGTCTTCTAGCGTCCTTCGCCTGGCAGCATTTTCTACCTCTAACTTGACTCGCAGCCTAGCTTCTTCTAAGCTGCGTTTCACAGCCTCAGCTTCTTGCTCCGCTGTCCTCTTCTTAACTTCATCTTCGAGTCTCTGAAGCTCTTCTAGTTGCCGTTCTTGCTTAACCATTACTTATAAAGCTGCTTGGTTAGCAGCAACTTCCGCCGCAGCCTCTTGTCTCTTAACAGATGACACGCTTGAGCGTCTGGAGTTGACCTTTGAGTTGCTTTGAGACTGGGAGGACTGGCAAATATTCAGAAAATACATGTATATTTATTGGAGTAGTACCTTCTTCACATTAAAGCTTAAAACTGTGCATGCACCAATTAAACAACTTGGAAGTATAATTATTACTGGGTACAGACATCAAATGTTCTGTGTAAATTGCAGAGTCAGCACATTCATTAACACTACAATATTTGCACAATAACATAATGGATATACAACAAGGAAAACAATTTCCCCACTCAGCCTGAAGTCTCAGTCATAACTAACACAGAAGACATGTATTGTACAGGAAAACATTTATTCCGGTTGTGTCTGGGTGTGCAAAACCCCATGAAGGAGTTACTGCAACGAAATGAAAATAAATTAAACTCACAAGAAACTGTAAGAGAAATCAATTTAAATATGGTACTGTTTTTTTCTCCAGTGTAAGAGAGCTTGAGAGGTTGCAGTGCATATAACGCAAATGCATCACAAACAGTTGCAGATATGATCAAATATGACAGTGGAGTAGTTTGGCTTTCCACAACCAAATGCATTCATAGACTTGAGTCTACAAGTATGTCAGAGAACTGGATATGAAATACATTTATTTACATATTCACTTAAATACACTGTAAAACTTCTAGTTTATTTGCCGTTTCAAATACCCGGTACTCTGTTAGAAAAGTAATAACAAAGACGTCTGGTGTTTGATGTTGGGGAGAACATGCTGGTCCTAAGAGGTAAAGCTGAGTTTGAAGAGCAGAGTCTGGGGAGTGGTGACATCAGCTACGGCCAGCTCCTGCCCATCTAACAGACCCAGCTCTGGGGAAAAAATGTTAATTACAAGAATGAGTCCAACCACAAAGAGGACTAGAAGCACACACTACAGTAATGAAGGCTGGGTAAGCATAATGTCATCAATATGAAACACTATTAAACCTGTATCAAACCTACATGGCATATATTACAATTAGGGACCTCACCTTTCAGTGACTTGCTCAGATTGGGGCGTGTCCTCTGTTCAATAGACGCGACAGTCTGTCAAAACAAAATATGAGTCAATAGGCAGCCAACCACTTGTATGCCTGCTCAAGACTATTCTTTTCACCATGATCAGAACAAAAAACTTTACATATTGCATATCAAAATGTGAAAATTCACCTGCAAATACAATGTTTTATTTTTTCCTTCCAATGTCGCAGTGATGGCTGGAGATTTCATTTGTCTGAAAAATGTACAGTTGTGAGTGTCATTATGACCAAGACGCAGTCCAAACTACTGTATAATATCACATTGGGGGTCACAGAATTCAGGAAACATAACACCTACGTGGCAGGTGAACTTACAGAGAAGCGTTTTCAGTCAGGTAATCGAGCACCTCCTGGAGCTTGGCTGAGGGAGAGAAGTGCAGGTCCTGGGGGACTTGGCTGCAGGATGAACAGTTCTCCTGACATTTTAAACAAATATAGAGGTATTTTACAAAAATGTATTACCAGTTACCTTTCATCATACCATTGTTAACCTGAAAGCTGTACACAGAAATCCCAGTACACAGAAAACCCACCTTTCGCTCTGCCTCAAACGTATAGGTATACAGACCATCAACGTCATTGAACACCATGTAGTTGTTCAGAGGAATGTAGGCACTGCAGACAAAGCGGAAAGTCATGAAGCTGTCGTGAAATGCATATGCACTTCCATGTACTTATGGACTGGTTTAGTAGTAAATCAGCAATTGAAAACTCACCTTGATGCTATTTTGAAGACCTCCGTGGCACAAGCAGCTAAAATGGGGTCAAAAAGTAATTAGCTAAAGACATTTCTATTTACTAATAGTAAATACAGAAAGTCCTATCACAATGCTGCCTAATGTTTAATCTAGCTCGTAAAACCCTTTATGCACAAATAAAACTAGCCAAATAAAAAGTTGACATTTCCTTTAGTGTATACTCATTTACCAGCAATGACTGCATTTGTGGACGCCACAGCCGGGATGATCCTCTTTACAACACCTGTAGCACGTGAACAAAAATAAAACATTCACTGTGACAATACTACCGGTCAACATTTTTAGAACACCTACTCATTCAAGGGTTTTTCTTAATGTACACTGCTCAAAGAAATAAGGGGAACACTTAAACAACACAATGTAACTCCAAGTCAATCACACTTCTGTGAAATCCAACTGTCCACTTAGGAAGCAACGCTGATTGACAATAAATTCACATGCTGTTGTGCAAATGGAATAGACAACAGGTGGAAATTATAGGCAATTAGCAAGACACCCCCAATGAAGGAGTGGTTCTGCAGGTGGTGACCACAGACCACTTCTCAGTTCCTATGCTTCCTGGCTGATGTTTTGGTCACCTTTGAATGCTGGCGGTGCTTTCACTCTAGTGGTAGCATGAGACGGCTCCGGTAGTGCAGCTCATCCCGGATGGTTCATCAATGCGAGATGTGGCAAGAAGGTTTGCTGTGTCTGTCAGCGTAGTGTCCAGAGCATGGAGGCGCTACCAGGAGACAGGCCAGTACATCAGGAGACGTGGAGGAGGCCGTAGGAGGGCAACAACCCAGCAGCAGGACCGCTACCTCCGCCTTTGTGCAAGGAGGAGCAGGAGGAGCACTGCCAGAGCCCTGCAAAATGACCTCCAGCAGGCCACAAATGTGCATGTGTCTGCTCAAACGGTCAGAAACAGACTCCATGAGGGTGGTATGAGGGCCCGACATCCACAGGTGGGGGTTGTGCTTACAACCCAACACCGTGCAGGACGTTTGGCATTTGCCAGAGAACACCAAGATTGGCAAATTCGCCACTGGCGCCATGTGCTCTTCACAGATGAAAGCAGGTTCACACTGAGCACATGTGACAGACGTGACAGTCTGGAGACGCAGTGGAGAACGTTCTGCTGCCTGCAACATCCTCCAGCATGACCGGTTTGGCGGTGGGTCAGTCATGGTGTGGGGTGGCATTTCTTTGGGGGACCGCACAGCCCTCCATGTGCTCGCCAGAGGTAGCCTGACTGCCATTAGGTACCGAGATGAGATCCTCAGACCCCTTGTGAGACCATATGCTGGTGTGGTAGGCCCTGGGTTCCTCCTAATGCAAGACAATGCTAGACCTCATGTGGCTGGAGTGCGTCAGCAGTTCCTGCAAGAGGAAGGCATTGATGCTATGGACTGGCCCGCCCGTTCCCCAGACCTGAATCCAATTGAGCACATCTGGGACATCATGTCTCGCTCCATCCACCAATGCCACGTTGCACCACAGACTGTCCAGGAGTTGGCGGATGCTTTAGTCCAGTTCTGGGAGGAGATCCCTCAGGAGACCATCCGCCACCTCATCAGGAGCATGCCCAGGTGTTGTAGGGAGGTCATACATGGTCATACATACGTGGAGGCCACACACACTACAGAGCCTCATTTTGACTTGTTTTAAGGACATTACATCAAAGTTGGATCAGCCTGTAGTGTGGTTTTCCACTTTAATTTTGAGTGTGACTCCAAATCCAGACCTCCATGGGTTGATAAATTTGATTTCCATTGATAATTTTTGTGTGATTTTGCACATTCAACTATGTAAAGAAAAAGTATTTAATAAAAATATTTAATTCATTCAGATTTAGGATGTGTTATTTTAGTGTTCCCTTTATTTTTTTGAGCAGTGTATTTACTATTTTCTACATTGTAGAATAACAGTGAAAACATCAAAACCATGAAATGGTAAACAAATCAAAATATATTGGTCCTATAAGAGCTCTTTGTCACTGTTCTGACAAAAACTCACACTCATTCTTATGTTTAACAAATGTATCATATAGTGTGTGTGTGTGTGTGGCAGGCTTACAACGATGGCAAAAAACAACATTTGAGAGTGCGCTGACCCTGGTGCTAGAGGGGGTACGCAGCTGGAGGTTGAATGTTTGAAGGGGTACGGGACTCTGAAGGGGTATCAGAGTTTCTCTGTGGAGATGGGAGAACCTTCCAGAAGGACAACCATCTATGCAGCACTCTACGAATCAGGCCTTTTGGTATAGTGGCCAGACAGAAGCCACTCCTCAGTAAAAGACACATGACAGCCCACTTGGAGTCTGCCAAAAGGCTCCTAAAGGACTCTCAGACCATGAGAAACAAGATTCTCTGGTCTGATGAAACCAAGATGGAACTCTTTGGTCTGAATACCAAGCACCACATCTGGAGAAAACCTGGCACCATCCCTACGGTGAAGAATGGTGGTGTCAGCATCATGCTGTGGGGATGTTTTTCAGCAGCAGGGACAGGGAGACTAGTCAGGATTGAGGGAAAGATGAACGGAGCAAACTACAAAGAGATCCTTGATGAAAACCTGCTCCAGAGCGCTCAGGACCTCAGACTGGGGCAAAGGTTCACCTTCCAAAAGGACAACGACACTAGGCACACAGTCAATACAACGCAGGAGTGGCCTCAGGACAAGTCTCTGAATGTCCTTAAGAGGCCCAGACAGAGCCCGGACTTGAACCCGATCTAACATCTGTGGAGAAACCTGAAAATAGCTGTGCAGCGACGCTCCCAATCCAACCTGACAGCCCTTGAGATGATCTGCAGAGAAGAATAGGAGAAACTCCCCAAATACAGGTGTGCCAAGCTTTTAGCGTCACACCCAAGAAGACTCAAGGCTGTAATCGCTGCCAAAGGTGCTTCAACAAAGTACTGAGTAAAGGTTGTTTTTGCTTTGTCATTATGGGGTATTGTGTGTAGATTGAGGGGGGGAAATAAATTAAGGTATTTTAGAAAAATGTGGAAAAAGTCAAGGGGTTTGTATACTTTCCGAATGCACTGAATATACAGGCTTATTATCTAGTAATCTATTTCTCTTGTTATTAGGTCATTTATTCCTCTCTTTTGGTTTACCAGAATATACCGTTAGACATTAGCTTTCAGCTCAAGTAGACTATTTGTAGGTCTAGGTTTTGATTATCAGGTCAGTCTCACTGTGCATGCTGCAGATGCATCAACTACTGCTGAACAATTTCAGTAGGACATTCGGCTATTTAGATAATGTGGGTACGTCGCCAATGTTAGTTGTGGTTTTGGGGGATCGTTAGTAATACTGTATGTTATGCTATGTAATGGTACTGTATGTCATGGCTGAGCTGTGCTGCTCTGCAGCAGTCTACTGTATGGTCTTCGATCTGTGCAATGTCTTCTGTTATATAACCACGTATGCCTTTTCTATTCCAATTTCAGGAGGGCGAATGTGCCTTATGTTCCAATAGCAGGGGTTCAGTTCATATTGAGAGTTAGGACCTTTCAGCATGCAGTCTGCTCAATAATCCATCTGTCTGCCTACTCTTCATGGCCTACGGAGAGGCAACAAACATGCATATCAGTATCGCTCCTCTCTCTCAGTAGCACAAGTTTGAGTTCACATTAAGGCAACGGTGTTGGGTTTACATTATGCTGTTCCAGTGGCGGTCCGTATGATGGCATTAGGGGTACTTCAGTATGATTAAACTAAATGTTCTTTCCCTTCAATCTTGCATGATCTCTTAAGTTCTGTTTGCATTACGGAGTCTCATATGTGGAACATTGTCGTCATCATCAGAACTAACACTGCTTTGTCCTCTCATGTTGTGCTGCCTGCATGCTGAGCACGGGCAGCACCTGGCGAACCTCTGTTCAACATTGATGCTGGCAACCAATGACAAAATACTGGAACTCATCACGGTTCTGGTTCCTTCGTCAGCACTGAGGGATAGCTCTTAGTTATAGGCCGTCCAATTCTGCATCGGCGCCGCTACGGGTTCTCAATTGATCCCAGCTTCACTCTGATCCTCTGCTGCTACAATGCATTGCTTCTGAGCTTGTGAAACATACATGAGTTTGTGCAGTATTCTTGCTCCCACCCCAGCCTCCACCTGTTAGGTTCCCTGTTCCTGTTAGGGGGATTGGTATAGCTTACCGCACTCACTGATCGTAGGCTATATTTTATATGGCTGCTTTACTCGGGCTGTGAGTTACCCTGAAGGAGCAGAGCCTATATCGCCAAGACATGCATTAGTCATTGCTGAATAAATGGATGAGCATATTTCTACGCAGCGTTTTCTTTCTGAAATGAAAAGTTCTGTTTTCCTTATCTTAATCATTGTAATGGAATGCTTGAATAATATAGGACTAAAATAAGATGTAGACTTTCACTTCTCTTCATGAAGATTGAATGGATGGATATGGGTGTACAGGTCTGAGTAAAATTTTTTTTTTTATAGCCTACCGCCATCGTGTGTTCTCTCTTGATTCAAACTCCCTGTGCGTTCAATTGGCTGCTTTATTTAGCATTACATGTTAAAGCTATTAGTATAAGAAATGCCGCCCCTCCACCGATTAAGCTTTTGTGGGACTACAAGAGCTAAGGGGTGATTTTTAAAGGAGAGGCCAGGGGAGCACAGGTGAGTATTGCGCAAGAGACAGAGGCTATAAGTTTGAAGCTTATGCATAACCCATCATTCCTTAGCTAAATATACAGCTAATACTCTATTGAATTTATTACCTGAAAGAGGTAGGCTAAGACATTGAGAGATATATAACGATCTTGAACAGGATGATCTATTTTTAATGCAATTTGAATGGAATTGACTAAGAGAAAGATATGGAGTGGGTTTAAGCATGAAATCTCAGTAACCCGTTTCCCGGTATTCAACCCTAGTCAGATCCTTATGGAGGTCCAAGAATAGGAGCACAATTCAGTATTGCAGAATGTGTGTTCTCACCCTGGGTGAGTCTGTAGGTGACTCCTGTGATGCTGAACTCTGCTGCCCGCTCCTGAGACTTCTGGTACACCCACTGGATGTGCTCCGGGTCATCTGCGTCCAGCCCCACACCATCTGACAATACAACACACAATCAGGATGGAAATGTTAAGGGATCTTCATGTACAGTTGCAAAAAAAAGTATGTGAACCCTTTGGAATTACCTGGATTTCTACATAAATTGGTCATCAAAATGTGATCTGATCTTCCTCTAAGTCACAACAATAGACAAACATAGTGTGCTTAAACTAATAACACACAAATTATTGTATTTTTCTTGTCTATATTGAATACATCATTTAAACATTCAGAGTGTAGGTTGGAAAACGTATGTGAACCCCTAGGCTAATGACTTCTCCAAAAGCTAATTGGAGCCAGAACTCCGACAACCTGGAGCCCAATCAATGAGAAGAGATTGGAGATGTTGGTTAGAGCTGCCCTGCAATATAAAAAACACTCACAAAATGTGAGTTTGTTATTCACATAAAACATTGCCTGATGTGAACCATGCCTCGAACAAAACAGATCTCAGAAGACCTAAGATTAAGAATTGGGTTAAGGGTTACAAAAGTATCTATAAAAGCCTTGATGTTCATCAGTCCATGTTAGGACAAATTGTCTATAAATGCAGAAAGTTCAGCACTGTTGCTACTCTCCCTAGGAGTGGCCGTCCTGCAAAGATGACTGCAAGAGCACAACACAGAACTCAATGAGGTTAAGAAGAATCCTAGAGTGTCAGCTAAAGGCTTACAGAAATCTTTGGAACATGCTAACATCTCTGTTAGAATGGCCGATTAATTAGGGCCGATTTCAAGTTTTCATAACAATCGGAAATCGGTATTTTTGGGCGCCGATTTTTTATTTATTTAATTTTTACACCTTTATTTAACTAGGCAAGTCAGTTAAGAAAGACAGATTTTCACCTTGTCAGCTCGGGGGATCCAATCTTGCAACCTTACAGTTAACTAGTCCAACGCAATAACGACCTGCCTCTCTCTCGTTGCACTCCACAAGGAGACTGACTGCCTGTTACGCAAATGCAGTAAGCCAAGGTAAGTTGCTAGCTAGCATTAAACTTATCTTATAAAAAACAATCAATCATAATCACTAGTTAACTACACATGGTTGATGATATTACTAGATGTTATCTAGCGTCTCCTGTGTTGCATATAATCTGACTGAGCATACAAGTATCTAAGTATCTGACTGAGCGGTGGTAGGCAGAAGCAGGCGCGTAAACATTCATTCAAACAGCACTTTTGTGCGTTTTGCCAGCAGCTCTTCATTGTGCGTCAAGCATTGCGCTGTTTATGACTTCAAACCTATCAACTCCCGAGATGAGGCTGGTGTGACCGAAGTGAAATGGCTGGCTAGTTAGCGCTTGCTAATAGTGTTTCAAACTTCACTCGCTCTGAGCCTTGGGGTGGTTGTTTCCCTTGCTCTGCATGGGTAACGCTGCTTCGATGTGGTGGCTGTTGTCGTCGTGTTGCTGGTTCGAACCGAGAGGGACGGAAGCTATACTGTTACACTGGCAATACTAAAGTGCCTATAAGAACATCCAATAGTAAAAGGTTAATGAAATACAAATGGTATAGAGGGAAATAGTCATATAATAACTACAACCTAAAACTTCTTACCTGGGAATATTGAAGACTCATGTTAAAAGGAACCACCAACTTTCATATGTTCTCATGTTCTGAGCAAGGAACTGAAACGTTAGTTTTCTTACATAGCACATATTGCACTTTTACGTTCTTCGCCAACACTTTGTTTTTGAATTATTTAAACCCCATTGAACATGTTTCATTATCTACTTGAGGCTAAATTGATTTTATTGATGTATTATATTAAGTTAAAATAAGTGTTAATTCAGTATTGTTGTAATTGTCATTATTACAAATACATTTTTAAAAAATAATAATAATCGGCCGATTAATCGGATTCGGCCTTTTTGGTCCTCCAATAAATCGGTATCGGCGTTGAAAAATCATAATCGGTCCACCTCTAATCTCTGTTGATGAGTTTACGATATGTAAAACACTAAACAAGAATGGTGTTCATGGGAGAAGCCACTGCTGTCCAAAAGAACATAGCTGCACATCTGAAGTATGCAAAAGAGCACCTGAATGTTCCACAGCACTACTGGCAAAATATTGTGTGGACAGATGAAACTAAAGTTGAGCTGATTGGAAGGAAGGAACACACAACACTATGTGTGGAGAAAAAAAGGCACAGCACACCAACATCAAAACCTCATCTCTACAGTAACATATGGTGGAGGGAGCATCATGGTTTGGGCCTGATTTGCTGCCTCAGGGCCTGGACAGCTTGCTACAGTATCATCTACGGAAAAATGAATTCCCATGTTTATCAAGACATTTTGCAGGAGAATGTAAGGCTATCTGGGGCAGGTAGCCTAGTGGTTAGAGTGTTGGACTAGTAACTGAAAGGTTGCAAGATCGAATCCCTGAGCTGACAAGGTAAAAATCTGTCGTTCTGCCCCTGAACAAGGCAGTTAACCCAGGCCGTCATTGAAAATAAGAATTTGTTCTTAACTGACTTGCCTAGTTAAATAAAGGTTAAATATATTTTTTTTTTTTTTTTTTTTTTTTTTTTTTTTTTTTTTTTTTACCTTTATTTAACCAGGCAAGTCAGTTAAGAACAAATTCTTATTTTCAATGACGGCCTGGGAACAGTGGGTTAACTGCCTGTTCAGGGGCAGAACGACAGATTTGTACCTTGTCAGCTCGGGGGTTTGAACTCGCAACCTTCCGGTTACTAGTCCAACGCTCTAACCACTAGGCTACCCTGCCGCCCCGAGTAAATATATATATATTTTTTTATATCTGTCCGCCAATTGAAGCTCAACAGAAGTTGGGTGATACAACAGGACAACAACCCAAAACACAGAAGTAAATCAACAACAGAATGGCTTCAACAGAAGAAAATACACCTTCTGGAATGGCCCAGTCAGAGTCCTGACCACAACCCGATTGAGATGTTGTGGCATAACCGCAACATCCTAAGAATATTGCTGAACTGAAACAGTTTTGTAAAGAGGAAGGGTCCAAAATTCCTCCTGACCGTTGTGCAGGTCTGATACGCAACTACAGAAAACGTTTGGTTGAGGTTATTGCTGCCAAAGGAGGGTCAACCAGTTATTAAATCCGAGGGTTCACATACTTTTCCCAACCTGCACTGTGAATGTTTACACGGTGTGTTCAACAAAGACAATACAATTATAATTGCTTGTGTTATTAGTTTAAGCAGACTGTGTTTGTCTATTGTTGTGACTTAGATGAAGATCAGATCAAATTTTATGACCAATTTATGAAGAAATCCAGGTAATTCCAAAGGGTTCACATACTTTTTCTTGTCACTGTACCTATGGCTGGTATTACTATTGAAATAAATCTGTCACTCCTTATGGAGCATTAACATATTTGAATCAAAAAATAATCTGTGAGAAAACGAAGGCACAGTAATACCTGGTCAAATAAGCATGTTAACAAGCTGATTGGGTACATACCTCCGAAGGGTTTCTCTTTAGGCCACAGCAGCATGCGGACATACTCAACACAATGTTCTGGTAACCGGGGCATGGAGGCTATCGTACACATGGGGAAGTTAATCTGAGAAAATACATATATTTAGAGGAAGCAACACATTAGATCCCGGAATAAAAAGAATAGCCATCCTGATACATCTGGACGTAAAACAAAAGCTAGCACACCTGTGGTGGGTAGAGCTCCAGGGTGCAGTCGATGCAGGCAGTCATGCCAGGGAAGATGACCCGAGCGTTTCCCTTGAAGCCCTCTGTCCCCCCGTCAATCAGCGGGATGATGGAGCTGGGGTCAAGCACCCCGTCTTCATAAACCAGCAGAGACAGCTAGAGAGGAATGGAAAATCACACAGGGTAAATTGTGAAAAAGTTTTTTTTTATATCTAATGGACTGGCATTTTATAGATTGATCATGGAAATCTGTGCAGGACATAAGGGTACTCGAACAAGTGAGCACTAGCTTGCATTCCACTTGATCTATATTTAATTTAAGAATACATTTTGTAATAACATACCAACATGCCATTCATCCATCTCCTGGCGATTATGGAGTCGAGTCCACAAACTATTATGTGGAATTCTGTGTGAGGGAGACAAAACTGTAATTATTTAAAATGAAACAAGACATACTGCTAATTTGATATTTCCTATAATGAGTAATCTGAAAGAGGACGAGGATAGAAGAATCCCAGGACTTACGTCTATAAAACGACTCATCAAAATCTTGTATTTTCTTGAAATGGCTGTGCAATTTTATAAGGATATCAGTAGATTAGGGAAGCAGGTAGCCTAGTGGTTACAGCGTTGGGCCAGTAACCGAAAGCGTCCTGATTTGAATACCCGAGCCGAAAAAGTGAAAAATCTGTCAATGTGCCCTTGAGCAAGGCACTTAAACCTAATTTGCTCCAGGGGCGCAGTACTATGGCTGACCCTGTAAAACAACACCTATCCGGGTGTATGTGAAAATTTAACTTTTTATTTTTATTAACCTGGGCTATAATAATAATGTATTATATATTATTATTATTATTATTATTATAAATCAACCCCCAAATCATCCATTTTACTTCATCTCCAAAGGATACGGGACCACGTTGCATCCTGGAATGCGTCCATTGATAAAATCCGCTGCTATGTCTGCCTTTGGCCGACCCACATCCTTCAGCCTTCAGAGATACACATACCATCCATTAGAAAAAGTACAGTGCATTCGGAAAGTATTCAGACCCCTTGACTTTTTCCACATTTTGTTTTTATTCTAAAATTGATTCAATTGTTTTCCCCCTCATCAATCTACACATTATACACCACAATGACAAAGCAAAAACAGGTTTTTAGAAATGTTTGCAAATGTATTAAAAATAAAAACTGAAATATATAATTTACATAAGTATTCAGACCCTTAGTACTTTGTTGACACACCTTAGGCAGCGATTACAGCCTCTCGAGTCTTCTTGGTTATGATGCTACAAGCTTGTCATACCTGTATTTCGGGAGTTTCTCCCATTCTTCTCTGCAGATCCTCTCAAGCTCTGTCAGGTTGGATGGGGAGTGTTGCTGCACAGCGATTTTCGAGGTCTCTCAAGAGATGTTTGATCAGGTTCAAGTCCGGGCTCTGGCTGGGCCACTCAAGGACATTCAGAGACTTGTCCCGAAGCCACTCCTGCGTTGTCTTGGCTGTGTGCTTAGGGTCATTGTCCTGTTGGAAGGTGAACCATCAAGTCTGAGGTCCTGAACACTCTGGAGCAGGTTTTCATCAAGGATATCTCTGTACTTTGCTCTGTTCATCTTTCCCTCGATCTTGACAAGTCTCGTAGTCCCTGTCGCTGAAAAACAACCCCACAGCATGATGCTGCTACCACCACCATGCTTCCATACCTGCTGGTGCCAGGTTTCCTCCAGACATGACGCTTGGCATTCAGGCCAAAGAGTTCCATCTTGGTTTCATCAGATCCGTTTGTGTACCAATGTTGTTTCTCATGGTCTGAGAGTCCTTTAGGTGCCTTTTGGAAAACTCCAAGCGGGTTGTCATGTGCCTTTTTACTGAGGAGTAGCTTCCATCTGGACTGATTGAGTGCTGCAGAGATGGTTGCCCTCCTGAAAGGTTCTCCCATTTCCACAGAGGAACTCTGGAGCTCTTTCAGAGTTACCATCAGGTTCTAGGTCACCTCCCCCGATTGCTCAGTTTAGCCAGGCAGCCAGCTTTAGGAAGAGTCTTGGTGGTTCCAAACTTATTCCATTTAAGAATGATAGAGGCCACTGTGTTCT
Source organism: Oncorhynchus clarkii lewisi (assembly GCF_045791955.1). NCBI lineage: Eukaryota > Metazoa > Chordata > Actinopteri > Salmoniformes > Salmonidae > Oncorhynchus > Oncorhynchus clarkii. Next base: position 47,055,037 of record NC_092153.1, on the reverse strand, counting down.
TGGGGACCTTCAATGCTGCAGAAATGTTTTGGTACCCTTCCCCAGATCTGTGCCTTGACACAATCCTGCCTTTGAGCACTACAGACAATTCATTTGACCTCATGGCTTGGTTTTTGCTTATATAGACAGGTGTTTGCCTTACCAAATCATGTCCAATCAATTGAATTTACCACATGTCGACTCCAATCAAGTTGTAGAAACATCTTAAGGATGATCAATGGAAACAGGATGCACCTGAGTTCAATTTCGAGTCTCATCGCAAAGGGTCTGAATACTCATGTAAATAGGGTATTTCCCGTTTTTAAAACATTTCTAAAAACCTGTTTTTGCTTTGTCATTAAGGGGTATTGTGTGTAGATTGATGAGGTATTTAAAAAAAATCAATTTTAGAATAATGCTGTAACGTAACAAAATGTGGAAAAAGTCAAGTGGTCTGAATACTTTCCGAATGCATTGTATGTACAAAATCAACAACACCAATAATGACAAGGGATGAGTAGAAAAAAGTGAAAGGCAAATGATCTGACCTAAAGAGGAACTGTCTGTTGAGGTTGGAAACGTCAATGGTATCCATGTCAACAACGTGTATGTGACGAAAACCTGACAAGGCCTGGTCCACAGCATCCCCAAAAGATGGGAAAATGACAGAGTGAATATCTATCAGAACCAATGTTGTTATAAGTGTCCTAATTAAACTACTTAAGTAAGACTACACTGGGTATCTTTCTCCTCAAGAAATAGGCTATTCAACATTTCCATGAAAGATATGATACGCAAACTGACGGTTACTAGCAGAACAGTGTGTGCAGGTCTATCTCTCACATTGCCACTCATTGCAAAGGGAAAACATGTTGTAGAGTAGCATGTGCATTCAAGAGATGAAATCATACCAGATCTTTGAGAAGTTCACATCCAAGGCCACCTGCTCCAATAACAAGTATTTTGCAGGTGTCTAACAAAAACTGGAGCGACTGTAAGGAAATAAGCAACAGTTCCATTAGGGTTAGGTTAATCAGTAATAAAGGAAGACATCACAGCACAATCAAAAGTATTAAGATGTGCAACTGAGCTCTGGTATGACATGAACCATGGCTTTTAGTATGAAATTATTTGCAACCCATTCAGTGCTGTTCCTTGTTTTATTTACAAACGTTGAGTATGCACTGTGATGATTACCTCTGTGCTCGGCTCAAAGTCAGGGTGAGTGAAAGGTCCTGGTCTTTCCAGAAACGTATTGATGTGGTTCCATCGTCCGTCCCATTCGCCCCCGTCTCTGCTGCCCCCATCCACCACCATCCTGGAGAGAACACAGGACAGGAGTCCAGCTAAATATGTCAGTGGGGAGACATTTGAGGAATATAAAACTTCATTATCTAATAAATGTTTTATCAATTAGAAACAGCTGCCATACATGTTTATAGCAGACATGCAAATAGCAGAGAAGCACATTGTTATTTTATAAACAATCATATGTAGAAAGTACAGTCATGATTACCTAGCAGCAACCTTATGACATATCTTATTGTCTCATATGTTTTTTGTTTATAACTCTGTGATGGTTTAAACGTGTATCGCTGCACCTAGGGTGCCATGCTATGGAAGAAGCACAGTACCTTGACAGCCAGTAAGTGGATAGCTAGCTAGCCAACAAGCCTACACTACAGTAACTGTCTCAGCGCCTCTAGCACTGAGATGCAGTGCCTTAGACAGCTGGGCCACTCGGGAGCCCATTCAATGATTGAATCGGTTTCAAAGCAGCCATTTGTAGGGATACTATATTTTAGACCAATAACAACAGGACATATTTACTGTAGGCTAGTTAGAACTAGCTAGCGTAGCTATATATTTATTTTGATTTAGCTGCCGTCTGAGTTATTCGAGACAGCTTTTTAATCCCTGCTCTATTCACCCTCTCAAACCTGCTGCCAGTTCTAGCAATTCATTACTAACTTCTCAGTCAGCTCCACTACTCTCCTTCTTTTCTTCTCCCTAAAAAGAGAGAATAAAAGAAGGTTCATTCATGCTTTGCTTTCAGCAGGTAACCAGTTAATGGGATGTGAAAGCATCGTTCGGACAGTTAACGGCTATGTCTTGCTTGTTTACTTCTGCAGCTACTTACGGCTCGTCCGTATCCGCCATTTTCGTGCCCAGGAAGACAAATAGCTACCCACAATGCATTGCTCAGACACCGGTGTGGAATGGACAATGCAATCCGAGATCCTTGGGACGTCCCTACCATAAACCCTAACCTTAATATAAGAAATTCTAAATGATTTATACTTTTACTTTTGATTTAAGTACATTTAAAACCAACTACGTTTAGACTATTACTCAAGTAGTATTTTACTGGGTGACTTTCCTTTGAGTAATTTTCTTTAAAAGGTATCATTACTTTTACTAAAGTATGAAAAGGGGGTACTTTCTCCACCACTGCTGATGGCTTCTACGTTTGTGGCTACTGGCTACAAAATTGAGTACGGACCAAAACGTGCACGTTCGAGTTGCGTCAGGACAACTGTAGCATTTTAGCTAAACCTAACCCTTAACCTACATTCCACGTTAATTCTCCTAATCTGCTACTTTAATTATTCAAACCTACTCCGTTAGTTCTCCTAACCTGTTATGTAAAGTCTGGTCATCAGTATTGAGAAACCAATAGTAGGCCTTTCATCTGTGTAAAACTAAAACGTGCACCAAGGGTGGAGGCGGCGCCCAAGACCGAGATTTGGAAACCGAGATCGAGACTAGAACCCCTTGGGAAAGCCTTTATTCACCATGATACCAGTAGGTGGTAGTATATACTATGAAATGACAGAGAGAAACTCGTGGAAGATCAAACATATTGAATAAGGGTAGGCCGAGTACACAAAAAGCAAACATGTATTTCAAGTACCCTGTTTGCCGTTCTCTTTCACTTTCATGTTCTATGTAACGTTTTACTTCTAATTGTGGTTCTTTTGTAACTACGTTTCTTTGGCCCCACGTGTTGGATGGATGGTGGTTTAATAATGGCAAAGAAGGTGAATGTGACTCATTGGTAATTACCTGATAATTACACTGCTGAGGGAACAGCTCTTTAAGATTAGCAATTACCCATAAAACCAGTTAACAGTCTCAGAGGGGATGGGAAAATAGCCTGTCTGAAGTACATTTCTGTTCAAGAAGAAATAGTCCTTGAGAGTGGCAATTAATGTCAGTTGTCCTTATTGGCCTGGATGCAATCTGTAGCACAATCAATTATTCAGGGCTGCCTTGGCATATATTTACATCACTCTTCTCTTGGGTGTTATTTTTAGATGTAGGGCTATCTATTTACACCAATGGTTCCCAAACTAGGGTGCACGGCCCCATGTGGTTTCACCTGATAAGAAAATGGGGTCTTGGGAGAATTTCCAAAATCCCCCCCAAAAAAAGGATATACAGTACCAGTCAAAAGTTTGGACGCGCTGACTCATTCAAGTGTTTTTTAAAATTTGTAATATTTTCTACATTGTAGTATAATAGTGAAGACATCGAAAACTATGAAATAACACATATGGAATCATGTAGTTACCAAAAAAGTGTTAAACAAATCTAAATGTAATTTATATTTAAGATTCTTCAAAGTAGCCACCTTTTGCCTTGACAGCTTTGCACACGCTTGGCATTCTCTCAACCAGCTGCATGAGGTAGCTGGAATGCATTTCAATTAACAGGTGTGCCTTCTGAAAAGCTATTTTGTGGAATTTATTTCCTTCTTAATGCGTTTGAACCAATCAGTTGTGATGTGACAAGGTAAGGGGGTATGCAGAAGACAGCCCTATTTGGTAAAATACCAAGTCCATATTATGGCAAGAACAGCTCAAATAAGCAAAGAGAAACAACAGTCCAGCATTACTTTAAGACATGAAGGTCAGTCAATACGGACAATTTACTGGAGTGCACTCGCAAAAAAACATCAAGCGCTATGATGAAACTGGCTCTCATGAAGACCTCCACAGGAAAAGAAGACCCAGAGTTACCTCTGCTGCAGAGGATACGTTTATTAGAGTTACCAACCTCAGAAATTGCAGCCCAAATAAATGCTTCACAGAGTTCAAGTAACAGACACATCTCAACATCAACTGTTCAGAGGAAACTGTGTGAATCAGGCCTTCATGGTCAAATTGCTGCAAAGAAGAGACTTGCTTGATCCAAGAAACACAAGAAATTGACATTAGACTGGTGGAAATCTGTCCTTTTGTCTGATGACTCCAAATTTGCGATTTTTGCCAACTGTCGCGTCTTTGTGAGATGCTGACATGGTGAACGGATGATCTCCGCATATGTGGTTCCCACTATGAAGCATGGAGGAGGTGGTGTGGGGGTGCTATGCTGGTGGCACTGTCTGTGATTTATTTAGAATTCAAGGCACACTTAACCAGCTTGTCTACCACAGCATTCTGTAGCAATACCCCATCCCATCTGGTTTGCGCTTAGTGGGACAATCATTTGTTTTTCAACAGGACAATGATCCAGAACACACCTCCAGGCTGTGTAAGGGCTATTTGACCAAGAAGGAGAGTGATGGAGTGCTGCATCAGATGACCTGGCCTCCACAATCACCCGACCTCAACCCAATTGAGATGGTTTGAGATGAGTTGGACCGCAGAGTGAAGGAAAAGCAGCCAACAAGTGCTCAGCATATGTCAAATCAAAACAAATGTTATTGGTCACATGCACGTTTAGCAGATGTTATTGCGGGTGGAGAAAAAATGCTTGTGCTTCTAGTTCCGACAGTGCAGCAATATCTATTAAGTAATATCTAACAATTTCACAACAAATACCTAATACACGCAAATCTAAGTAAAGGAATGGAATTAAGAATATACAGTGGAAAGAAAAAGTATGTAAACCCTTTGGAAATACCTGGATTTCTGCATAAATTGGTCATAAAATTTGATCTGATCTTCATCTTGGTCACAACAATAGACAAACACAGTCTGCCTAAACTAATAACACACAAACAATTATACGTTTTCATGTCTTTATTGAACACCCCATGTATATATTCACAGTACAGGGTGGGAAAAGTATGTGAACTCTCGGATTTAATAACTGGTTGACCCTCCTTTGGCAGCAATAACCTCAACCAAACGTTTTCTGTAGTTGTGGATCAGATCTGCACAATCATTTTGGACCATTCCTCTTTACAAAACTGTTTCAGATCAGCAATATTCTTGGGATGTCTGGTGTGACGTGCTCTATTGAGGTCATGCTGCAGCATCTCAATTGGGTTGTGGTCAGGACTCTAACTAGGCCACTGCAGAAGGTGTATTTTCTTCTGTTGAAGCCATTCTGTTGTTGATTTACTGCTGTTTTTTGAGTCGTTGTCCTGTTGCTTCACCAAACTTCTGTTGAGCTTCAATTGGAGGACAGATAGCCTTATATTCTCCTGCAAAATGTCTTGATATACATGGGAATTAATTTTTCTGTTGATGATAGCAAGCTGCCCAGGCCCTGAGGCATCAAAGCAGCCCCAAACCATGACGCTCCCTCCACCATACTTTACAGTTGGGATGAGGTTTTGATGTAGGTGTGCTGTCTTTTTTTCACCACACATAGTGTTGTGTTCCTTCAAAACAACTCACCTGTAGTTTCATCTGTCCACAGAATATTTTGCTAGTAGCGCTGTGGAATATCCAGGTGCACTTTTGCAAACTTCAGACATTCAGCAATGTTTATTTTGGACAGCAGTGGCTTCTTCCGTGGTGTCCTCACATGAACACCATTCTTGTTTAGTGTTTTACATATCGTAAACTCGTCAACAAAGATGTTAGCATGTTCCTGAGATTTCTTTAGCTGACACTCTAGGATTCTTCTTAACCTCATTGAGAGTTCTGTGCTGTGCTCTTGCAGTCATCTTTGCTGAATGGCCACTCCTAGGGAGAGTAGAAACAGTGCTGAACTTTCTCCATTTATAGATCATTTGTCTTACTGTGGACTGATGAACATCAAGGCTTTAAGAGATACTTTTGTAACCCTTTCCAGCTTTATGCAAGTCAACAATTCTTAATCGTAGGTCTTCTGAGATTTATTTTGTTCTAGGCATGTTTCACATCAGGCAATGCTTCTTGTGAATAGCAAACTCAATTTTTTTGTGTTTTTCATAGGGCAAGGCAGCTCTAACCAATATCTCCAATCTCGTCTCATTGATTGGACTGCAGGTTAGCTGACTCCTGACTCCAATTAGCTTTTGGAAAAGTCATTAGCCTAGGGGTTCACATACTTTTTCCAACCTAAACTATGAATGTTTAAATGATGTATTCAATATAGACAAGAAAAATACAATAAGTTTGTGTTATTAGTTTAAGCACACTATGTTTGTCAATTGTTGTGACATAGATTAAGATCAGATCAATTTTGATGACCAAATTATGCAGAAATCCATGTAATTCCAAAGGGTTCACAATTTTTCTTGACACTTTATAAACTTGACTTGGAGTAATGTTTGCGCTTTACATACTAGGCATAGCCTGTAGATTTACCCTACTTTTAAGATCATGCTATAGCAGGGTGGGTGTAGAGAGACACATGATATGACTCCATTGGATATGACTTTCAGTCTACTCCTCTGCTTCTCACCAGTAAGTCTACCCAGATTACACTAATGACACTGGGAGGTTAATCTCATCACAGAATGATTAATAAACCTTAGATGTGCCTCAACGTATTTTAAGATACATGCCTAGGAGCACATTAATGTCATTAATCCATCTGCCCAACCCCCACCCACCCACATTAAAGCACATTTGCAACCATTACCTTCCGCGGAGGTCACCAAAATCTGCCTAATGTATGCAATTACATCATGGAGCTCCCTGCAGTTTGATGCAGATATAATTCTGGGATTTGTTAAAAACATCAGCATTGGTGTGTGAGTCTCTCTGTGTTTGTGTATGCAAATCATGTGTATTCATGCAATATAAAGTGCTCTCTGGGTTCTATCTGAAGAGAACATTCAAGTTTTTTTCATAATGAGATTTTTGTTCCATGCGACAGCCTCTGACATCTGATGACTAATAATCATGTTAACCCAGAGATGTCCTTCATAGCTGACTAACTGACATTATTATAACCTCCCTCTCTCTCTCTCTCATCAATGATGTCAACAAGGCAGACAACAGAGCAATCCGATCAGAATTCTATCAAAAGAGCTTAATCACCGTGAAAGAATCTAATTTGAAAACATTAAAAAGTTCCATGTGGAATATGCAATTTGATCTCTTATTGTGATATCATTGGTAGAAGGTTTTTGACATTGGAGTGATTCCCCAGTACTTTTGAGCCAGTAGTTCTGAAAGTAGCACTCACAAGCCAAAAGTGGTCCCTAAGAATTGCATACTACGTCACATATGTGCAGATATGTGCACCACGTCATTGCTCTCTCGTTCTGTTGTGTGTGTATCTTGCTAGATGTCACTCAAATGGCGGGGGGCTGAAGCTCATTGGCTAGAATTCAAATTGCTAGAGGCCTGGCCCATGTCGGGGAAGATGCAGGAAAAATGGTGCAGCACACCTTTCAGAAAAACAGTCGCTTTCAAACTAGGGATTTTGTGGCCAATTGATGTAAAACAGTAATTTTGCTCATAGATTATGCATGTATGAACTACATATTGACACTTCCAGCCCAATACTTAGTAGTCGCCAAAGTTCCGTAGAATGTCTTTAAGATTCCATAATGTTTTATCTGGAGATGTTACAATGCAAAAATTGGTGGCTTTAGCACTTGCTCTGTACTATGAGTAGTATTTTGATCTCAATAAAGTATTTATGAACATTGAAAAATATAAACATGAGTATTGAAAACTTAACATTTTTGATTTGGCAAATGTTTTAATATATTGTGGAATATAATATACTCTATGAGCATATCAAAGTTCCAAAGTGGGATCTCTGCTAGTTTTGAAGGTAAGGTCCATTTTATACAGATAAATTGACAAAATAGGCAAAGGACAGTTGAAGTCGGATGTTTACGTACACCTTAGCCAAATACATTTAAACTCAGTTTTTCACAATTCCTGACATTTAATCCAAGTAAAAATTAGGTCAGTTAGGATCACCACTTTATTTCAAGAATGTGAAATGTCAGAATAATAGCAGAGATAAATATTTATTTCAGATTTTATTTATTTCATCACATTCCCAGTGGGTCAGAAGTTTACATACACTCAATTAGTATTTGGTAGCATTGCCTTTAAATTGTTTAACTTGGATCAAACGTTTCAGGTATCCTTCCACAAGCTTCCCATAAGTTGGGTGAATTTTGGCCCATTCCTCCTGACAGAGCTGGTGTAACTGAGTCAGGTTTGTAGGCCTTGCTCGCACACATTTTTTCAGTTCTGCCCACACATTTTCTATAGGATGAGGTCAGGGCTTTGTGATGGCCATGCCAAGGACAACAAAGTCCTTAAGCCATTTGCCACAACTTTGAAAGTATGCTTGGGGTTATTGTCCATTTGGAAAACCCATTTGCGAGCAAGCTTTAACTTCCTGACTGATGTCTTAAGATGTTGCTTCAGTTTATCCACGTAATTTCCCCCCCTCATGATGCCATCTATTTTGTGAAGTGCACCAGTCCCTCCTGCAGCAAAGCACCCCCACAACATAATGCTGCCACCCCCGTGCTTCACGGTTGGGATGGTGTTCTTCGGCTTGCAAACATCCCCCTTTTTCCTCCAAACATAACGATGGTCATTATGACCAAACAGTTATATTTTTGTTTCATCAGACCAGAGGACATTTCTCCAAAAAATACAACCCCATGTGCAGTTGCAAACCGTAGTCTGGCTTTTTATAACGGTTTTGGAGCAGTGGCTTCTTCCTTGCTGAGCGGCCTTTCAGGTTATGATATAGGACTCGTTTTACTGTCGATATAGATACTTTTGTACCTGTTTCCTCCAGCACCTTCATAAGGTCCTTTGCTGTTATTCTGGGATTGATTTGCACTTTTCGCACCAAAGTACGCTCATCTCTAGGAGACAGAATGCGTCTCCTTCCTAAGCGGTATGAAGGCTGTGTGGTCCCATGGTGTTTATACTTGCATACTATTGTTTGTACAGATGAACGTGGTACCTTCAGGCGTTTGTAAATTGCTCCCAAGGATGAACCAGACTTGTGTGTGGAGGTACAGTCAACTTTATTTATGTAAACTTCTGACCCTCTGGAATTGTGATACAGTGAAATAATCTGTCTGTAAACAATTGTTGGAAAAATTACTTGTGTTGTCCACAAAGTAGATGTCCTAACCGACTTGCCAAAACTATAGTTTCTTAACAAGAAATTTGTGGCGTGTGGTTGAAAAATGAGTTTTAATGACTCCAACCTAAGTGTATGTGAACTTCCGACTTCAACTGTAACAGATCACAGTCCTCCTTTTACTTCTATCATTGCACATCCTGCAAATGACCAGCAGAGGGCAACCATTTTGAATTAATTTTCACATTCTCTCAGTTGGTAATGCTTCAAATATGATCATAACTCCAATAGTAGCAGAGATCCCACTCAGGAACTTTGATTTGCCGAGAGAGTATTTTATGTTCAACAATAATGTGAAACATTTGCCAGATAATTGTTTTGATATTTTCAATATTAATGATTATATTGTTCAAAATTCATAAATTAATGTAAAAAACATTATTGCAATCAAAATACTATTCATATTACAGATCAAGCGGCAATGCTTCATATGACACCTTTTCCCCCTTATTTTTCCCCCCACACATTTGTAGGACACATTTTTTAAATTTATTATTAAATTGCTTCTTTATTATAAAAAAAAAAATATGTTTTTACAATGGCACAATAGGGAAGTGTGGGCTAAAGGTTCATGGTCCCCCAGACTACCACCAACAACTCCCCCAGAACACCCCCACCCTATTCAGCCCACTACCTTGATGAGGTGGACACACAAAAAACAAACAAACAAGCAATTACCCTAACAAGCTACAAAAGGACATAAACAGGAATTACATACAACAAAATCAATCAATAAATGCACCTCAAGAAACAAAAACAAAAAACAACTTGAATTGTCATAAGACTGGAGCACCTTCCCTTTGTATATGAAATTAGGCCCATCCCTCTTGACATGTTATTTGGTCCCACTTATCAGTCAAATCTTGGGACCTCCTACTTTCAATCCTTCTAGTGTATAATAGTGTTTTTCTTTAATATTGAAAGAATCCAATACTAACATATTTGTTTTCAGATTTTTTAAAAGTGAGAACCTTCCCCAGCAGAGTCAAGAGATTGTATATCTTGTTGCATCTGTCCCTTAAGCCATACAATTTAACTGTTTGTGGAGAGATAACAAAATCTTGTAAAACAGTAAGTGACCACTCTTGTACTTTTGCCCAAAAGTTAGAAACTACGGGGCAATGCCAGAAAATATGTAACAAATCCTCCACTTCCAAACAACAAAAACAGCAGAAAGGGAATTCTTCGATGCCCCATTTTGTAGCATCTTGTTAGTAGCCCGAAATGTGTCTGTTGTTTTATAAATCAAACCAAAAACCTATTTCCGAGGGTTGGGAGTATCAAACTGCTCTTTCCTGTAAGAAGATTTGTTTTACAAATGAAAATGGTACATGTCTTTATTGATTTTATCTCTAATTAACATCTGTGAGATTTAATATAAGGTCTGCAAACAAACCGTTTCTCTTTTCTTTCCCTTAAAACTTTTTCTTCCAATCTGTTGGAATTGCTGCCAGTAACTGATTGTAATTGTGATTTGTACATACGATATGTTTACATACATTGGGGATAGTGTTTCAAATACAATAAAATTCCCATTACTATCAATGATATCTTTTAAAAAATAAGATCCCATTTTCCAGAAACACTTTTTTTTAAAATCAGTATATTTGAATTCAACTATATGATTTGGCTCAGAATATCTGTAATTTTTTCCAGGGGAAAATATTGAAAATGCAACCAAGCTTTTATTGATTCTTTGAAGAATGTGGATATGTCCATTAAGAAATCCTGCAGGAACCAAGTAAAGTACAAAGACTTCATTTGTATAAAAATGTATATTTTGGAATTGAAACGTGGGTTTGTCTTTTCTCAGATTTGACTTGAGATCCAACTCATATTTTACAAATAGTTTTTGAATCCATGAGGCTTTCAGAAATTGATTTAAGGCTTCAATATTCTTTAAGTACAGCCCTCCATTGTCATACGTAATATAGATATAATTCCATTTGACCTTTTCTGGTTTACTATTACATATGAACGGAATGATCTTGGCTTCAAACTGATTAAAGAAAACCTAATCTGGGGATGGACGTGACAGGAAAAGATAGATAAACAGAGACAATGAAGGTGTTTATCAATGTCACTCTGCCATATAAAGACAAAGCTTTACATTTCCCCGGCAACAGTATTTTGCCAATTTTGGCTAGTTTCAAATCAAAGTTCTCCTTTACAAGATCCTTCATTCTTGTGTATGCCAAGCATGTCCACTGGGCCATTTCTCCACTTAGTTAGTACGCAACATGGCAAAGGATAGTTGGACTTTTTTTAAATGGTCAATGTCTCACCATTTGGTTTAAGACTTTATAAGCTGAATGGGAAATGTTGTATCCTCTGGATAAGGACATATTGGTTTCAAGACCATTGATACTCAGACCGACTATATTGGAATTGTTCCTGATTCTGATGGCCAGCATCTCAATAGCCAATAAGAATAAATTAGGCGAAACTGGATCCCCGTGTCAGACCTCTCTAAATAGCTCAAAGTTCTCCGATAAATACCCATTATTCCCTACTTTACTCTCTGCTTTCTGATATAAAATTTAAACCACTGAATAAACAACTTAACGAAATGTAAATACTGAAGGCACCAATGAATGAAATCCCACCTTTTCTTATCAAAATCCTTCTAAAAAAATCTGCAATGAACACCAAACCCATCTTTTCTTCTTTTACGTAATGTTCAACCGTTTCCAGAAAATAAAGAATATTGTCACCAATGTAGTGACCCTCAATAAAGCAACATTGCTCACTGAGTCATTTTGCTTATTACTTTCTTTATTCCAATGATAAACATTTTAATACAATGCGGGTGTCACAGCGGGTCTCTAGTGCTTGAGGTGTACAGGGATTTTATGCTGGCCATTTGCCTCCTGCCTCAATAGAAATGTAATCAGTCTCTCTCATTGGGTTGTTGATAGTTCTCCCCGTTCAAAGGAACACCTTAAACAGTGCACAAAAAAAAAGACCCTGTACACCTCAATTGGTGTACGGTCATAGCCAGGAGGTTTACCAGTTTTGAAAGGGTTCATTTACATTAGTAGTTCATCGTCAGCAATCAACCCCTCACAGGATGCTTTTTGTATTTCCATTAACTGGTACCCATCGTCTTCAGGGAAGGTTAGCTGCTCCTTGAAAGAAGAAATGGGACTGAAATATTGTACTTTCTCCTGGATTATCTGGTTGGGTGATAATAAATTAAGCCCTTCAGAGGAAAGTAGTTTTATGACAGTTTTCTTATGTTGATTCCTTTGGTTCAACCTACAAAAAAAAGCATGTACCACTTTTCCACTTTTTCCATCCAAGCTGCGTTTGACCTGTAAGTAATACCATTAGTCATTTATATCCTCAGTTAATTCATTTTCCCTCCTAACATACTGTATACCCCTCCCCCCCTCATGATGAGCACTTGACTGAATGGTGTCTGAACACATCTTTGAAAGTGTCCCAGACAACCTGAGCATCAGTAGATCCCACATTATGTTGAAGGAAGATCAAAAATCAAACAAAATTAGTCGTTTTTTATAACAAAGTCTTCATCTTTTATGAGTGATTGACTGACACCACTGTTTGCTTTGTAGCACCTACAGATGAAACCCTGTGAAGTCTTAAAGGAGACCTGGGTAAGGGCCAAAATGTAATAAATCATTTCTCAAGTATGCTTTTAGATATAAATGTCAATAATCCTTCCTCCAAAGGACTATTCTAAGAACTGCATTTCTTGAGAATCATGGTCTTCATTTGTCTGGGTTTTATAAAGAATCCCTCATCGTCTTCGTATCTGTTGAATAAGTTATCTGACTCCTATGGATATTGATCAAAGTGCACCATCATTCAGGATTTTCCCAATCAAGTCCTGACGGTCAATACAACTGTGATAAGATACTGTGTGTAGTCTAATTGAAGAAATGAGCAGATGTCTTCATAATAGAAGAGAGATTTTCTCATCTTAGTGTAATAACATGCCACATGGTAGGCTACAGCTTACATAAGGCAGTGATAGCCTAGCTACACATTACAGTGAAAAACACTCCTCAGCTATCCATTCATGCCCTCTCGTGTGAGATTCCTCTCGAGTTGAGGATACTTGAGGCGCTTTGAGGAAGTGAGAACACCACGTCATCTGTCAATTCTCCCTTTTCAAGAACATTCTGAATGTCACAGGTTCTCCTTTGACCTGTTGGAACTTTCTGTTATCCATCATAGTACAGTTACTGTTGTAACCAGGGAGGGACTGTAGTGACCAGAGGAATCCTAGCCCAACACTCAATCATTATGGGATAGTCAGTCTGTGGTCAAATCAAATCACATTATTTGTCACATACACATGGTTTGCAGATGTTATTGCGAGTGTAGCGAAATGCTTGTGCTTATATACTCAGCAAAAAAAGAAAACGTCCTCTCACTGTCAACTGCGTTTATTTTCAGCAAACTTAACTTGTGTAAATATTTGTATGAACATAACAAGATTCAACAACTGAGACATAAACTGAACAGGGGGGGGGGGCAAAATCAAGATTAAAGTCAGTATCTGGTGTGGCCACCAGCTGCAATAAGTTCTGAAGTGCATCTCCTCCTCATGGACTGCACCAGATTTGCCAGGTCTTGCTGTGAGATGTTACCCCACTCTTCCACCAAGGCACCTGCTAGTTCCCAGACATTTCTGGGGGGGAATGGCCCTAGCCCTCACCCTCCGTTCAGACAGGTCCCAGACGTGCTCAATGGGATTGAGATCTGGGCTCTTCGCTGGCCATGGCAGAACACTGACATTCCTGTCTTGCAGGACATAGGCAAGATGCAATAGATGGTATAAAATACAGTATATACATATGAGATGAGTAATGCAAGATATGAAAACATTATTAAAGTGGCATTATTAAAGTGACTAGTGATCCATTTATTAAAGTGGCCAATGATTTGAAGTGTGTATGTAGGCAGCAGCCTTTCTTTGTTAGTGAGCGTGGGGACTCTCACTAGAACCTTACATCAGTTTTTGGCATTATCTTCCTTGCACTGAAATGTACCATTTTAAAGTCAATCAAACACATTAGCATTTGTGTCCATTCATTTTATATAGATTGTATTTTGTGGGGGGAAAGGTTATTCTAACATGAGTCCCATTGCCATACTGGACATTTAGAGTATGCTAAGTCTGCAGTGGTGATAGTAGTAATGATGATGTGTCACCATTGTCTTCCATGGAGGGCAGTGAGCGGTGCTGTCAGGGCGAGGAGAGGAAAGAGGGACACTACCCAGATTGTTATTGCGCCGTGAGTGATTCATTACTCTCTCCGCCTTAGTGGTTTGATTAAGGCTCCTGTGATTTATCTATGTTATTCAGAACATTATTATACCATCCATATACGCACTCAACAAAGACACAGTGTCGACTGGCTTGTGCACGTGGGTGCATGTGCGTGTGTGTGAATCTCCTTGCTATAATATAAATCTTGTAGCTTGCCAAGTGCGTCTGAATAAATTAGGAAATGTACTCCCTCCAACAATTGCGCATTAAAGCAGTATTGTGGAAAACTCTAACCAAAGACTAAGGCAGAGACTACTTAATTGTATAATATAAACATCTTTAATCACAAGCAGCTGTGAGGGAGAGCTATCTCTGATTTCACAGAGAAGAAGTTCAAGAGTAAAATGGCCCTTATATAATGGGAGGTAAAAATACAATGATTATTGCCCTCTGACAAACCATCAAACAGGCAAAGCATCAATACAGGACTAAGATTGAATCGCACTACACCGGCTCCGACGCTCGTCGGATGTGGCAGGGCTTGCAAACTATTACAGACTACAAAGGGAAGCACAGCCGAGAGCTGCCCAGAGTCAGGAGGCTACCAGATTAACTAAATTACTTCTATGCTCGCTACGAGGCAAGTAACGCTGAAGCATGCATGAGAGCATCAGCTGCTCTGGACGACTGTGTGATCACGCTGTCCGTAGCCGATGTGAGTAAGAACTTTAAATACAAGGCCGCGGGGCCAGACAGATTACCAGGACATGTACTCCGAGCATGCGCTGACCAACTGGCAAGTGTCTTCACTGACATTTTCAACCTGTCCCTGACTGAGTCTGTAATACCAATATGTTTCAAGCAGACCATCATAGTCCCTGTGCTCAAGAACACTAAGGTAACCTGCCTAAATGACTACCGACCCGTAGCACTCACGTCTGTAGCCATGAAATGCTTTGAATGGCTGGTCATGGCTCACAACATCACCATTATCCCAGAAACCCTAGACCCACTCCAATTTGAATATGGCACCAACAGATCCACAGATGATACAATCTCTATTACACTCCACACCACCCTTTCACACCTGGACAAAAGGAACACCTACGTGAGAATGCTGTTCATTGACTACAGCTCAGCGTTCAACACCATAGTGCCCACAAATCTCATGACTAAGCTAATGACCCTGGGACTAAACACCTCCCTCTGCAACTGGATCCTGGACTTCCTGATGTGCCGCCTCCAGGTGGTAAGGGTAGGTAGCAACACATCCGCCACGCTGGTTCTCAACACAGGGGCCCCTCAGGGGTGTGTGCTCAGTCCCCTCCCGAACTCCCTGTTCACCCATGACTGCATGGCCAGGCACGACTCCAACACCATCATTAAGTTTGCAGATGACACAACAGTGGTTGGCCTGATCACTGACAATGATGAGACAGCCTATAGGGAGGAGGTCAAAGAGCTGGCAGGACAACAACCTCTCCCTCAACGTGATCAAGAAAAAGTAGATGATTGTGGACTACAGGAAAAGGAGGACCGAGCATGCCCCCATTCTCATCGACGGGGCTGCAGTGGAGCAGGTTGAGAGCTTCAAGTTCCTTGGTGTCCACATCAACAAACCATTATGGTCCAAACACACTAAGACAGTCATGAAGAGGGCACAACAAAGCCTATTCCCCCCCTATTCCCCCTCAGGAGACTGAAAATATAGCTGCACCATCGAGAACATCCTGACTGGTTGCATCACTGCCTGGTATGGCAACTGCTCGGCCTCCTACCGCTAGGCACTCCATAGGGTAGTGCTTACGGCTCAGTACATCACTGGGGCCAAGCTTCCTGCCATCCAGGACCTCTATACCAGGCGGTGTCAGAGGAAGGCCGTAAAAATGGTCAAATACTCCAGCCACCCTAATCATAGACTGTTCTCTCTGCTACCGCATGGCAAGCAGTACTGGAGCACCAAGTCTAGGTCAAAAATCTTCTTAACAGCTTCTACCACCAAGCCATAAGACTACTGAACAGCTATTCAATTGGCTACCCTGACCCCTCTTTTACACTGCTGCTACTCTCTGTTAATCATCTTTGCACTATGCATAGTCACTTTAACTCTGCCTACATGTACATATTACCTTGACTAACCGGTGCCGCCGCACATTGACTCTGTACCGGTACCCCCCTGTATATCGCCTCACTGTTGTTATTTTACTGCTGCTGTTTAATTATTTGTTACTTTTATTTTACATTTTTTACTGAACACTTTTTTTCCATTAAAACTTCTTGAAGCGTTGTTGGTTAAGGGCTTGTAAGTAAGCATTTCCCTGTACACTTGTTGTATTTGGCTCATGTGACAAATAAAATTTGATTTACATAAGTTCTTTTATACAAGCAACAGTTCCAGAACACAATGGCCTTTGTTAGGGTGCAGACATAGCAGGAGTCTATGAAAGGCATGACATCACAGTCCAACACAGAACATATCCTTTGAGAAGTTACAACATCCCCTGATGCACATTACACACTTATTAAATTATTTAAAATGTGATGGATGTGTGTTTACTTTCAGCTGAAATTGCCTGGGTGTAGTCATTGTGCCAGAAGCGTAGTAAATATGTCTTATCTGCTGTGAAAATGCATGTTGTGCGTTTAATGGTTCAGATCTGTGAGCTTCAGTTTGTCTTCATGTCATCAGGTTGACAGAGTGGAGGAAGCAAGATAGCAGCAAATGCATAGAGTCCCTAGACGTGAATGGAAAGGTGGAAGTAAATACATACATAATCTACTAGGGGATGATTTAATGTCAAATGAGTGTAGATGCTGGATACACTTTCAAGAACTTTGGCTACATATCAATGGATTTGAGGGATTTTCAGATCTCCATCTTCCAACCTGTACAGCGTGTACCTTTTCACCTCAAAAATGTTTTGATGACCCCCACTTCCTCCCTTTAACAACTGACCCAGGGCCTGCATTGGAATAGTCTTAATCATAATAGTATCAGTGAAGCTGTAATACACAGACCAGTCTAAATCAGTCTTTAAAAAACAACCAGGGAGTTCAGTAGTCCATCTTCTGGATTCTGCTGTCTTCCTGGTGTGAGGGGTGGGTGGGGCGTTATTGCTGGTTTGCACTTTGTACTTCCTGTTTCTAATGGGCAGATCCCTACATACAGGCAGTTTGTGCTCGGCAGTTCCTGCCAGGAGGGGTGGAGGGCTAGCACTGACCTTGTTTCGCATGTTTTTTCCCGCTGTTGTCCCCAAGAGCTTTTCTAAGACGGAGGAAAGGCCCTGCCTCTGTGATGTTGGCTGGATCTGAAGTAGGCTAAGTCAGAGACGCATCTATAGTGGAATTCACATTGATCCCAGTGTTTATAATGGCCCAAAAGTAACATTTACACACACGTTAAATATGTAATGGACAAAAGGACAATCTTAGATGTTTTGTTTTAAGAATGCAAGGCCGTTTCTTCTGTCATATAACAATGTTTACACTTGGCATAGGCTTACTATAGTAGTCACCAAGCATATTAAACAAATTGAGTTGAAATCTTTTTTTGGGACCTGTAATAGTGCTAATATTACTGCACACATTATACAGCACCTTCGGAATGTATTCATACCACTTGACTTATTTCACATGTTGTTGTGTTACAGCATACATTTAAAATGGATTAAATATATGTTTTTTCTCACCCATTTACACACAACACCCCATAATGACATAGTGAAAACGTTTTTTTTTTTACATTTCTGCAAATTGATTGAAAAGGAAATACAGAAATAGCTCATTTACATGTATTCACACCCCTGAGTCAATGCATGTTAGAATCACCTTTGGCAGCGATTACAGCTGAGAGTCTTTTTGGGTAAGTTTCTAAGAGGATGGACCTGGATTGTGCAATATTTGCACATTATTATTTTAAAAATTCTTCATGCTCTGTCAAGTTGGTTATTGATCATTGCTAGACAACCATTTTAAAGTCTTGCCATAGATTTTTATGCAGATTTAATCCAAAACTGTAACTCATTGTTCATCTCCCAGTGTCAGGTGGAAAGCAGACTGAACCAGGTTTTTGCCTGTGCTTAGTAGGATTTTGCATGTGCTTAGCTCTATTCGGTTTCTTTTTTATCCTGACAAACTCCCCAATCCTTAAAGATTACAAACATACCCATAACATGATGCAGCCACCACTATTCTTGAAAATATGGAGTGGTACTCAGTAATGTGTTGTATTGGATTTGCCCCCAAAATAAAAAATAATAATATCTTTGTATTAAGGACAAAAAGCTAATTGCTTTGCCACATTTTTTTGCAGTATTACTTTAGTGCCTTGCTACAAGGTATTCTGTCCAGGCTTCCTTCTTTTCACTCAGTCAATTAGGTTAGTATTGTTGTTGATCGAACCTCAGTTTTCTCCTATCACAGCCATTAAACTCTTTAACTGTTTTAAAGTCACTATTGACCTATCGGCAACTGAGTTAGGAAGGACGCTCATATCTTTATAATGACTGGGTGTATTGATACACCATCCAAAGGGTAATTAGTAATGTCACCATCCTCAAAGGGATATTCAATGGCTGCTTTTTTTTATTTTGACCCCTCTACCAATAGGTGCCCTTTCTTGCGATGCATTGGAAAAACCTCCCTGGTCTTTGTGGTTGAATCTGCGTTTGAAATTCACTGCTCGACCGAGGGACCTTACATATAATTGTATGTGTGGGGTACAGAGATGAGGTAGTCATTAACCTCTTACATGTAATGGCAAAATGAAGATTTCCGTCTAAGTAGACATACCCAAAAGTATCTACTATTCATGTGTAATTACATGATTCTGACATGCAAATCCTTGGTATATTTGGAAAGAAGACATCTGGGAGATTATGAGGAAATGGTCAGAAGACAGATAGGAGTTACATAGCTCAGAATACACAAGGTCAAGCACACACAAAATAACCTTGTTAAATTTTGAAAGTCATCTTGAAAGTCATTGATAATCTATAAGTGAATTATTGATGACCATAGCGGAAAACACATCAGATAGCATCCACAACATGTGAAGAATATCAGAAAAAATGGGATTGATAGACCTAACAACTAGAAATGGGAAGATGTTTTAATAAGTGCTGTCAGGTGTGGTCACTGGACATTTCCAAGTGTCCCTAAACCTCTCCAAAGTGGTATATGCATATTTGTCCTTTCAACCTCTCCAAAGTGTCCGAATGTGGCAATTGCACTGTTTTAGCACACTGGATGTGCCTAAAAGGTATTGTTCACTATAAAAAATAAATGTATACAACACCCAACTCTTTCAAACCATTGTGGTGGTTTTAGGTGCCAAACAGGGGATATCCATTTTTTTTTTCAACCTCTCCAAAGTGCCTTAACATTTAGCCCAGGCATATCCAATGTATTGGTCCTACATAAAAATGAACTGTTTACAAAAATAATATAAAAGCAACAGATATACATTAAAAATATATATAAAATGTATTATCAAACACAAACTTGGTTACACACGTGTCCTTCACTAAAAAAGGTGCAAAAATATAAATAAGCTAACTATTTACCAATGGCGTTCGTGTTTGTTTTACATCTGATTTCACTTTCACCATGGCTTGTGCATGTCCTGATAGTCTTTGAAGCAGTCCCCCTCTGCCAGGAAACAAAAAGTGAACTGGCATTTCAGACAGAAGATCTGGCATTTCACCCTTTTTTCCAAACCTATGTTTTGTGCAATGCTTGCAGTTCTTCCTTTTGTCTTTTTGCATGTGTGTTGGATAGTGGAGCTCACCTTGAGTGGGGGGGTCTTGTGACGGTTGTGAAGTTGCTTTGGGCCCCCAATTCAGCCATTTCCAACACCAGCTGCTCTCTGAAGGCCAACTGGGAGAGAGGGGTTTGACCTTTTGCTTTGGCCATCTGCTTGTGGAGAATGAAAGAAATCATTTACTGTATCAATGTCCACAAAGTGGTACAAAACATAGTCTTATACCACTTCCTGGTCTTGTGGAGGACCTGGTTGTAGCCTATCAGAGCATGCTGTCAATGTAGTCCTTCACAAAAACAGGAATGGGGACGTTCTTCCTCACCCATGCCCCATTCGCATTTTTCACCCTACTTGAGACATGGTTGTTATTGAATGCCTCATGCTGTGTGGTGAGCATGGTTACTTCCCTAGTGTCCTTCCATTTCACAAAAAGCAGCTTGTTAGTCCTGATCCAACGTATGGCCCCCCTCTCCGCTGTCTTCGTCATGCTGTTTACCTTGGTCTCGGGGAAACCGGTTCTGTTAGGACAAATGGTGTCACAAGCCCATATTTTATTTTTCAAGAGGTCTATGAAAAATGGATGTAGAACCATCAGACGGGCTGATTGATATAGCAGTGGGGGGTGAAGACCTTGACCGGCGGGGGCGCTTGCTGGGGAAGGGTGGCTCCCAAACGTCAACATCCAAATCTTCTGCAACCTCTAGTCTTTGGTGAATAAAATACAGGGATATGTTGTTGTAAGACACACAGAATTACATTTGACAAAATCTACTAAATAATATTACTGTAATGTAAAAACACCAAACCTTAACTTTGTCTGTACAGTGACTCACATAGAAGGTGTGAAGCACACACACACACACAATGCAAACAAACAGTAACACTTCGGAGACAAAGGCAGAGGTGTGAATCACAAATAAACAATGGCCATGAGAGTTTATTAGCCTCTCCAAAGTTACAAGGATGAAATTTAGAACAGCAAACAGTGAACTAATATGAAACATAGACAATAACAACTTTGGAATTATATAACATTTCAATTATTTGTTAAATAGGCCTATGCCAACTAAATCCAAAGCACAAAAAGCAGACAACTTATAAAAAACAAAAAATACATATAGTAAATTGGAAATATAAAGTCATGAAAATTATTTACTTACAGATCTAAAAGTGGATCCAATCCTCTAGAAAACAATCTTCGTCAGCCGAGTTGAAAATCTCGTTGTCAAAATCGCTCCCCTGATTCTCGAGTCTGACTCCGGTATTTTATTCAAAGATTCTATTTCGGTGTACTTATTCATAGTTGTCTTTTTTAGTAGCCATTCCCCTGTGCAGGCGACATCATATTTTTGATGCGCAAAGATAGTCACTCGGTGGACATTCGATGTGTCCATTAAGTCATACTTCATTAGATAACAATGGTAGTAGGCTAGATTTGTTCCTAACAACCTAATGATTAATTTGATACCTATAGCCCAAACACAGACCAAATCGAAGCTTACCTTGTAAGATGTTTGCTGTTTGGTGAAAACATTGTGTAAAATAAACATTTTGACTCTCGGGGCTGGTGATCAATAATGGTAGGTCCCAGGCAGACAATTAATATATCCTCATGATCCATGGAGTCCTGGCTTTCAATGTGTATCATGTATTCTGTGTTTATTTTGTTTATGCTTCACAACGCTGTCTGAAATGTAGGTAGCAGCCATCTTGAAATTAGGTTATCTGCTCGACCTTCCCTTAAATATTCGTATCTCTATACAGTGCCTTGCGAAAGTATTCGGCCCCCTTGAACTTTGCGACCTTTTGCCACATTTCAGGCTTCAAACATAAAGATATAAAACTGTATTTTTTTGTGAAGAATCAACAACAAGTGGGAGACAATCATGAAGTGGAACGACATTTATTGGATATTTCAAACTTTTTTAACAAATCAAAAACTGAAAAATTGGGCGTGCAAAATTATTCAGCCCCCTTAAGTTAATACTTTGTAGCGCCACCTTTTGCTGCGATTACAGCTGTAAGTCGCTTGGGGTATGTCTCTATCAGTTTTGCACATCGAGAGACTGAAATTTTTTCCCATTCCTCCTTGCAAAACAGCTCGAGCTCAGTGAGGTTGGATGGAGAGCATTTGTGAACAGCAGTTTTCAGTTCTTTCCACAGATTCTCGATTGGATTCAGGTCTGGACTTTGACTTGGCCATTCTAACACCTGGATATGTTTATTTTTGAACCATTCCATTGTAGATTTTGCTTTATGTTTTGGATCATTGTCTTGTTGGAAGACAAATCTCCGTCCCAGTCTCAGGTCTTTTGCAGACTCCATCAGGTTTTCTTCCAGAATGGTCCTGTATTTGGCTCCATCCATCTTCCCATCAATTTTAACCATCTTCCCTGTCCCTGCTGAAGAAAAGCAGGCCCAAACCATGATGCTGCCACCACCATGTTTGACAGTGGGGATGGTGTGTTCAGCTGTGTTGCTTTTACGCCAAACATAACGTTTTTCATTGTTGCCAAAAAGTTCAATTTTGGTTTCATCTGACCAGAGCATCTTCTTCCACATGTTTGCTGTGTGTCCCAGGTGGCTTGTGGCAAACTTTAAACGACACTTTTTATGGATATCTTTAAGAAATGGCTTTCTTCTTGCCACTCTTCCATAAAGGCCAGATTTGTGCAATATACGACTGATTGTTGTCCTATGGACAGAGTCTCCCACCTCAGCTGTAGATCTCTGCAGTTCATCCAGAGTGATCATGGGCCTCTTGGCTGAATCTCTGATCAGTCTTCTCCTTGTATGAGCTGAAAGTTTAGAGGGACGGCCAGGTCTTGGTAGATTTGCAGTGGTCTGATACTCCTTCCATTTCAATATTATCGCTTGCACAGTGCTCCTTGGGATGTTTAAAGCTTGGGAAATATTTTTGTATTCAAATCCGGCTTTAAACTTCTTCACAACAGTATCTCGGACCTGCCTGGTGTGTTCCTTGTTCTTCATGATGCTCTCTGAGCTTTTAACGGACCTCTGAGACTATCACAGTGCAGGTGCATTTATACGGAGACTTGATTACACACAGGTGGATTGTATTTATCCTCATTAGTCATTTAGGTCAACATTGGATCATTCAGAGATCCTCACTGAACTTCTAGAGAGAGTTTGCTGCACTGAAAGTAAAGGGGCTGAATAATTTTGCACGCCCAATTTTTCAGTTTTTGATTTGTTAAAAAAGTTTGAAATATCCAATAAATGTCGTTCCACTTCATGATTGTGTCCCACTTGTTGTTGATTCTTCACAAAAAAATACAGTTTTATATCTTTATGCTTGAAGCCTGAAATGTGGCAAAAGGTCGCAAAGTTCAAGGGGGCCGAATACTTTCGCAAGGCACTGTATATGGTAGTAAGTCACACCAAAGATTTTCAAGGAACCGATCAATAGCCAAGATACTCAGCTTTCCGCAGACACCCTGCGTTTGCAGCAGTGGTGTAAAGTACTTGAGTAAAAAATACTTTTAAATTGTTTTTTGGGGTATAAGTACTTTACTTTACTATTTATATTTTTGACAACTTTTACTTTTACTCCATTACATTCTTAAAGAAAATAATGTACTTTTTACTCCTTACATTTTCCCTGACACTCAAAAGTACTCGTTACATTTTGAATGCTTTGCAAGGACAGGAAAATTGTATAATTCATATCATGCACTTATCAAGAAAACATCCCTGGTCATTCCTAATGGCTCTGATCTGGCAGACTCGCGAAACACAAATGCTTCATTTGTGAATTTTGTCTGAGTGTTGAACTGTGCCCCTGGCTATCTGTAAGATTTTAAAAAACAAGACCTTTGTGTTGTCTGGTTTACTTAATATAATACGATATGATACTTAAGTACATTTAAAACCAAGTTTTTTAGACTTTTACTCAAGTAGTATTTTACTGGGTGACTTTCACTTTTACTTGAGTCATTTTCTTTTAAGGTATCCTTACTTTTACTGAAGTATGAAAATTGGGTACTTTTTCCACCACTGGTTTGCAAATAGGGGCTACAGTTCTCATAACAGACTGAATTGAATAAAAAAATATATAATAGGGACTTTACATTTAATAGATTAAAAAATATATTTTTAAACACTGAGTCCATGCAACTTATTATATTTTTACTTCTGAACTTATTTAGGCTTGTCATAACAAAGGGGTTGAAAACTTATTGATTTCAGCTTTTCATTTTAAATTCATTTGTAAAAATTCACGCTGTAACACAACTAAATGTGGAAAAAGTCAAGGGGTGTGAATACTTTCTGAAGGCACTGTATATTATTTTCACACTAAAAAGGTTTATCAGTCCTTATGTGCCTCTAGACAGGGAGAAGTGGTTTGGTGTCTCCTCGGTGCTGATCTGTATCATTGTATTGGATGTTTGAATGTGATCTTCCTATCAGTACCTGCATCTGACAGGGAAGCACCGGCTGTGTCTTTCAAACACAGAACAGAAATATAACTACAAGAAAGCCTTCAAACAGAGGAACGGAAATTTCCTCTCCGGCTATTTCAACCCCGTTTATTCCTGCTTGTGCTTCTTATTTCCTGTCCTCCTCAGTATACTTCCTGTCATTCCATGTCTTGTGTTCCTCCAATAGCATTGGCTCCCCATGCTGAATGAGATTACGTTGGAGAGATAAGAACCTATCCCCAGTCCTGCAGAATTTAATCTGCTGAACAAAACAAAGAACCTGGAATTATTTATTTGACTATGGACAGTTTATTTATTATACATTTTTTGCCTTTATTTTACCAGTTTTGTCTCTCTGAGATTAACAATCTCTTTTACAAGAGAGACCTGGCCTAAATAGCAGCAGACAAAGTTGCAGACACATTTACAACATAAAACACAAAGCACAGCTTAATTGACACATATTTGTGATCATTGTTGAGTGGTCCCTGCAGCGTACCATCGCAAATATGTGGTTGGAACAGTAGCAACAGAACGTATGACGCAGCAAATGCACCTGAACAGCATTGTTGTCTGATAAGCATCTAAACAATGTTTTGTAATGATGGGAAATAAAAGGTACTCAACTTTATTCCTAAATTTCACCCTTTATTGTAAAAGATAAATGCGAACACATCCACAGACAAATTCATTCCATAAACCAGTCTAAATAACAGGTTACCAGAAAAATTATCAGCCCCTCATTTAAATATTGGCATGATATTGATGAGTGTTTCATCAAAATAATTTATTTGCTGCTGCTTCTTGTTGACTTTTGTACATAATGTAGTTGACAAAAAAAAACACGAGTTAGCGACCTAACAGCTAGACTTGTTTGCAATGTACCACATCTCTGGTGAGCGAGCACAAGAGAAACATTTAATATTGTTTAGAAAAGAGATGCGGCTCACAGCAGTTAACAGCAGCTAAATTCTTTATGATTGGAGCCATGTTTGTTTATGTTTGACAAGCAAAAATGTCCGAATGCCATTCACTATAGACGCAAATAAACAAAGTCAAAGTCAAAGACTGCTGCGCCCACTGGAAAAATATTAGCTTACTTTGGCCACTTATCAGCATATTACAAATCTTCGATGTACACATGTCCAAATTTATTATTTGTAAGTAAAACAACAATGAAGGCAATGAGGGCGCCAGCTGGATAATGAGCCAGGGGGAAAAGTTTGTGCAAGTTCTGTTCTGACTAGAGATGCACAATGTCTTCATACTTGATCTGGGAAACACTGGGGAAGTGCTTGGGCTCTTGTTAAAGAGAGCAGTTTGTCCAGCTCAGTAAATCCTAAAACATAAATTGTCCGCAACAATGAAATGGGCTACTTCTTATGTGAATTAATGAGGAGGCAGAACACACCTCAATTCAAACTGTTGTTAGAAATGGACAAGTTGAAACATAGCCTACAGATAATTAGCAGGCAGTGTGCATTGCTTTGAGGGCAGCGCAGGTTGACTGTCCTGTTGCATAACAATCACATTTTGGAACAGTTTGTGCATTCTGACATCACTCTCATAAAAACTTATGCTGCGGCAACCGTTATGGATATTTGGAACTCAAGAGGGAAACGGTTCAAAAACGAAAAAACTGCAAAATGGTTTGGGAAAATGTGGTGCAACTAGGTGTCAAAACATTGACAGCCCCCCACTTCATTTTCCATGAAATTATTTAACCTATCTTTAAACTAATTTAAAAAGACAAGCTCCTGTAATTTCAGGACCCTTAGAAGCTTGTTCCAAGCGGAACTGGACATATTTTTTCCCCTAGCTCTGTATAGGCCTTAGGCACAATCAACAAAACATAGTCCGTCATGTGAGTGTAGGCGATAGTTTTAATTTGTCTGCTGGGCAATGTAGTTACACAAGTATAAATAAAAACATGCCAAGGATTTAATCTCCAACGAGCTAAGGATTGCCAGCCCACTCTTGTATAGAGGGTACAGTAATGAGTGAGAGCTTTATAATGAGTGACAAACCTCAGTGCCCTATGGTACACAGTATCTAGCATACGTATTGACGTCACAGGGGCATACATGTACAAGGCATAACACATATAACATTGTCAGGCAGGCCTACCACTGCAATGCTGGACAAAGGGGCGCTATTTTGGAACAAGCTTATATGATGGACCTTAACAGACAGATGCTCCATTCCTCCAACATTTTCCAATGGGTGAACGTGTGTTTGTAGTGGAGAGGCTTTGGACTGGTGCTTCATGTGTGTCTGTTCCCACCCTCAGGTTCATCCCCTGGAGAGTCTTTCAGGCCCACATTTGTATACCCTCCTCTTTTCTCTCGGTACACTGGGCTTGGGCAGGGTGGAGCCCTAGGAAGTGGGGTATATCCTTCCTCTCCGCTGAGGACATTACCGAGGAGGGGGTGGCTGAGTGGAGGGAGTGCTGCAGGCCTTGTGCTGGCGATACAGTGTGGGGCCCTCAGCCTGTCTCTCTTCTCTGACAATATGCCTTTATTAAACACTTCATAAACCACAGACTTGGCCAATTCACTTTTAAAGGAAAACTTGTGAATTGTGGGTTTTGTATCTTCAAATGTATGTTTCTGCAATCTAATAGCCTATTTCGCCCCACCAGTAGATTGGCACAGAGGTACTGTAGCTGTAGATCTCGCATTTTGAGATAATTAGTCATTTTATATGCACATATAATGGAATGGAATCCCCAATATGCACAGTAATAAAAAGGGATTTAATGTCCTGCCATTATCACTCAATTTAACAGCAGCACCCCATAATCATATAATTGTTACGACTCTTGCCAGTAGTTGAGAGTACAATATGAGCTGTATCGTTCATAATGAGCATTCATTTGAGCATTAACGAATCATAAGATTGTTCACCTGTGTCTACTCTGTGGTTCTTGTTTTCTAAAATGGGATATCCAGGTGTACATGCAGTATGTAACTACATAAATAGGCCACATTATTTCTTTCTAGTCGTACAATGACATTTACATTTGAGTCATTTAGCAGACACTTTCATCCAGAGCGACTTACAGTTGATTCTTTCAGAAGATAGCTAGGTGAGACAACCACATATCACCGTCATCGTAAGTACATGTTTTCGCAATAAAGTAGTTATCAGCAAAGTCAGTGCATTTTTTTAATTGTATGGTAAACACAAGGGCAGTGGGGACAGAGTTCCATGACAGTGACTTAGAATGACTCTCCTCATCCTTCAGGCACCCAGAGAGAAGACAATAAGTGTCACTCACGTGCTTATTTAGAATGATCCCGTTGTACTTGACCAAATGGGGAGTCACAGGAACACACTACCCACAAGAACGCAAGAAGGCATTTATTGTTAAGTATGCTCAGTATTTTCCATAACCTACGATATTGTGTTGTGTTCATGAGTTCACAACTGAGATGGGCTCTTGATTAAAAACCAGTTCTGTAACAATGTGTTCATCATAGCACACACACACACACACACACACACACACACACACACACACACACACACACACACACACACACACACACACACACACACACACACACACACACACACACACACACATACACATACACATACACACACACACACCACCCCAGCCAATTCAGCCTGGTCCTGATCATGTGTAGCCAGTACGGGGAGGCGGGAGGGGCAGTCTGTCTTCTGCCTGTGGTAATGATGCTGCTGTGTGTCACTGTCTCCCAGCGCCACCCTGAGTGATTGCCAGTACTGACACACGCCTGCTTGTACCATTAACAGACCCAAATGGCCAGGAAATGAAACGCTCTGCTGAGGTAACAACAAGAGTAAATCCTGGGCCTGTGTCTACTGAGGAGGTGGGCGGTGCTGGGCCTGATATTACCATATTAACTTGACTAGAGCTAGGGAGGTCCCATCTGTACAGCCACTAATTTTAAGGCGGTACACTACTGATTTACTGCTACTTCAACATAACCGCTATGGTAGTATACCTGTAGAGCTCTATAACATTCCAATAATGTTGCATAATATCCAACTAGGTACTAGATGCTCCTCCGTGTGTTGTATCGCAACCAATCAATCCAAGTAAGAGCATGAACCCTTTGGGATTCATCAAAAGACGGGCTATATTTACTCAATATTCTCATCTCCACATCTCTTCTCCCTGTACTGCCAAGGGGGCAGACATCTACCAAAACCCTTAAGATATTGTTTGATATCAACAACATCTTTTCCACAGAAATGTGATTCCCTTGGTGATACTTCAGCTGAACAGTTTTGTCATATGTCATGAACAAATGATAAATAGCAACAATTGATGTACATAAAAAGAACATGATCTTTTTTGAAATCTTCATCTCGTCAAAGCCCATTCTGTACTATAAGTATTGGTCCCCAAGGCACAGTGGAGATGAGGTAGTTCATACAATAGACTCTCCTGTGACCCACTCTAGATTTGGTGAATTTAACCCAGTGTTTTTATTTTTTTCAGAGTGACCCGGTCTGCTTGTAGGTCCAACCCCCTGGTAGATTAGAACCAGACAGGCGAAATCTACTCCTGCCCGCCTGTTTCAATCCCTGCACCAGTCCATCACAACACCACAAATACTGCTCTTCCACAGCTACAGTACAAATACTGCTCTTCCACAGCTACAGTACAAATACAGCTCTTCCACAGCTACAGTACAAATACTGCTCTTCCACAGCTACAGTACAAATACTGCTCTTCCACAGCTACAGTACAAATACTGCTCTTCCACAGCTACAGTACAAATACTGCTCTTCCACAGCTACAGTACAAATACTGCAATTTCACAGCTACAGTACAAATACTGCTCTTCCACAGCTACAGTACAAATACTGCTCTTCCACAGCTACAATACAAATTCAGCTCCACAGTGCTCCCCAGGAAGGTAGAATGCAATACACTTCCAGTGAGCTGTACAACACTAATACAGAACCTGTGGGAGATGTGGTAGCTACTGTGCAGCTCTTCCACTGTTTAAAGAAAATGTTATTTCAGAGAAGGCATGGTAGGTGTGTAAAGAGGTAGATGGGCCTATACTGTAGATAGGGGGAGGAATAGGATGAAAGAGTAGCAAGAGATGGGAGGAGAGAGCGGTAAGAGAGAGCGTTGCTAATCAGGGCAGAAGTAAATCAAATCTTTTGTCCGCGCTCCGCCACAGAGGGATACATTAAGTCTCTGAGGACACTGTACCACTGAACGCATACATTTGAACGTATGCTCCGCTGATCACACACACGTTAGATCACTTAGCCTATATGTGCTGAGACTGGATGTTCACATGAAAACCTGATGACTCAAAGAAGAGGCTGGGATTTATGCCTGGTGTGGCTGGCAGCCTGGCGCTGTGTTCAGCATTAAAGGACACGATCACATTTAATGGCCTTCAATAGGATGCCAAACAGCCCTTCTTTATAATATAGCTTCCCTCATTCATCCTGCTTCTCTCAACACGCTGCCTTTATTACCACCGTGGCTGACCGTAAAACTTCATTACTTTATATGAATAATACAGTACATACTAGGGTCTTTGTAATAAACAAGTATTATTTCAGGAAGTGATATCATCAGGGAAAGAAAGAGATCAAAGGGATAAGGTATAATGGTATAAGAGAGTGTTTTAAGTAGAAAACAGATATTAGCCGTACTGAGGCAGTGAAACATTTTAATCACGGTATTACTCTGTTTACTAAGTGGTGTTCAGGGAGACGCTGGTGTCACTTTGAGTGGCGGTACAATGAAATGAACCTGCCTGGAGAAGGACGTGTAAAATATGTACTGCAGGTCGATGTTTAGCTAAACATTCTGTTAATTACATTGGTTTACAAGACAAACGCTGAGGGAGAATGAGTAGGGTGTCTATAAGTGTACACATACACTACGAATCAGAGGATGGACCTTTTATACCAACACAGTCAACACATCTGTTCCTTCCGGTGAGTATAAGTGGACGTTATGGTTTCTATTCATTTTTATTGCTGAGTTGTTTGGCGTGTTGAGAAAGTTGCGTCAATTGATCATGCTATGGAAGGTGTATTAGCTGTCATTATGAAATCAGATTTTATTGGTTGTGTACACATATTTTGCAGATGTTATCACCAGTGCAGAGAAATGCTTATGCTTCCCGCTCCAACAATGCAGTAATCAGGTTTAGCTGGATGTTTCTGTGGGTGCCTTTGTGGTGGCTGATCTCTCCCATTATTCCTTGCAGTAAGTGATGCACATATCAGACGAGACGAGGCGACTGAGGTGGCTCTGTCCTCTAAGAGAGAAAAAGCAGGCTTGATTGGTTAGAAGGTCTAGGCCTACAGGTCATGATCCGTCTGGACTGGAGGTTCTTTTATCAGACACCTCAGAAATATGGTCTTCATCATGTCTAATCAGACTGTCGCTATGTTTTGTAATATGACTGATGAATAATGTAGCCTTGATTGGAATTCCTATCAAAGCTCCACAATACATTTAGTGGTTTAGATGCTACAATGATTCTCTACACTCGATACATTGCTTGCTTTGTCACGTAAAATGAAATTAGGCAAACCATCAGAACGTTAGCAACCAGGCATATTGCGCATTTAAAGGCTATTCTCGTCCCACCTACTGGTACTGTGGAGTGTACTATGCTGTTGCCCGTGGAGGCCTTAATTAGTCCCCTACCGTAGTATCTGAGTCAGACATCTCCTGTTCCACCTCACCATCCACCAGCGCTTCATTTCCCTGCCTGTCACATCTCACTGTCTGCTGACACTTTAATAAAAACGACTCCGAACGTTTCTTCTCATTTCTCCTCAGCTATAGAAGCAACGTGGAAGTGTGTTCCCTCACCTCTGTTACTCCTAACCTCCTCACCTTACCTTAGTAAGGTAATGAAAAGTGCAGTTGAGCATAAGCACAGGCCACCCCCCCCCCCCCTCCCCATTGGCAGGGGGGGGGGGGAATTCTGAAACTGATATAATAAACAGAGCACGTGTTTATTCTGCAGAATAAGCACATATCATATTATGTCCAACCTGAAGATAATAGGATTTCAATAGTGAGTTTGCCCTGAGGATGATGTTTTCCATGTCTGTGTTAGCACAAACTCATGAAAGGACTCATCAAATCTGTTGTAGTAGAAAGGACAGCATTCCCTCCTGTGAGAACCTGTATCAGCTGCAGTAGCACAATCGCTAAAGCTTGTCTGTGCCTGCTCTTTGTTTTATTATCACTCATAGCATAGAGATCTCTACATCCTCACACTGCACCTTCAACATAAGCGGTCAGTGGTGGTTATAAGTGCCACATAAATCACAAGCAGACATTCTGGTGGAGAGGTTAAGAAATGATAGTGTTCCATCCAATGCAGCAAGCTACTGAAACATTTCAAATGTGTACCTGCTCTTTATACAATTTCCCAAGAGCCCTCAGAAACAGAGTAAATGTTTGAAAATGGCGTACACTCGACTCCACCCTCACATGGAGTGTGTGCTAGTGTGAGTGTGTGTCTGGTCAGTCTGCCTTGTCAATCTGTCTGCTCCGCTTCAGGGGAATCTGTGAATCTGTGTTTGTCTTGCCACAACGTTGAGATCTTATGCTAACAATGTCAAGGTCAATCCACCATGGCTTCAAGACCGTGAATGCCACTCCAAAAGAGAGAGGCGGCTGCCATAACAACTGCGCTACTTAATACCACAGCTCATGAATCGGGATGCAATTTGAGAAATCTCGTCTATCTAATCAATTGTATTTGATTATGATTGAGTGAATTGTTCTCGAATTATCACCACATCTATTACTCATTAACAGTCAGATACATTTCAACAGTGCTCAGTGGTCGGAGGGAAATTGGGTTTTACTGGAGGAGTGACAAATGAGGTCTGATGGAAATAGGTTGTAAAGGCCGTTTAAGGCTGTGTATGAGTTTAAGAGGTTAACGGATAAAGGCAGCTGTCTGCTGCTCCAGCTCCGACCCCAGCTGGGTCTCACCTTTATGTGCCACAACCTCGTTACAGGGAAATGAAACGCTACTCAAAACACACACACACACAGACAGACTATACACGCTTTGCACTTTCCACAACACTTTATCAAGAGCTATTCCTTTTTATTGCCCACTTAGGGTAAAGTGCCCCAGTTAGTTGAGGTTTAATCTCTCATTTACTGCAATGGTGCCTCAACAGTGGATCCATATAATGGCGACGAATGACACAACATATCCCTAATCCTTGTCAAGAGGCGAGCCCCTGTCTGGGCAATAACGACTGGAATCACAAAAGACAGGTGAAGGAGGGGAGTTTAACCCTGGAGAAAAGGAGAGATGGTGGTTTCATTTTAAAACTGATAATAAAGGGACAAACAATATCCGTCGTCAACTGTTTACACAAGACAGTGATTAGTGACATTCAGAGGGGGGATCGTTGTATCAAAAACAGACCTCTTTGACCCCCGTGTTGCCATGGCAACAGCAAATCCATCACAATGCAGGTGGCCAGAGTGATAGACATCAGTTGATATGGAGGTTGGCAGGACAAAAACGCAAAGATACAGAAAAATAATGTCTCCAAACATATCCCATGAAAAGTCCCCCTTTCATCGAATGTCCTTTTACTGATGCCCCACACAGCTACGTTTATTTGGGACATGCTGATTTAAACATGCACAAACCCTCCAAAACATATTTTGCACTTGATAACATTGCTATTGTACTGCCATAAATTAATATTGACTTTGCCATTTATGCTGATCTGGTGAGAAAGGCAATAGCCAGTGCACGGAGCATCCTCCCTCCATCTCCTGGGGATTCTTGTGCATGTGAGCTCCTGCTAAGACCACCGCAGCAAAACCCTGACCACAAACAACCCTCACAAAAGGTATGTGTGGGTTTGTGCGTGTGGAGGACACTACAGACACACAGAGATCTGAATATGGATGACACACTATGTGCCATTTAGTCTGAGCAGTACCACAGAGGTCCTCAACAGAGAATCCCACTGGCTTGTTACCTACAGGAGGGTCACCTTGCCCACCCATTGGACCCTAGGAATGTGGGGTGTGGTATGTCCTGCTTATATCAGGAGATCGTGACAGAAGTTATCTTGAGTAAACCAGAACATCCCTGGACATAACGGCGGACATTGGGTGGCAGGTAGCCTAGCGGTTAAGACGTTGGGCCAGTAACTGAAAAGTCACTGGTTCAAATCCCAGAGCCGACTAGGTAGAAAATATGTCAATGTGCCCTTGAGCAAGGCACTTAACCCTAATTGATCCTGCAAGTCGCTCTGGATAAGAGCGTCTGCTAAATTACTAAAATGTATGAATGTAAAAAGGGATAAAGGGCCTCCTGGGTGGCGCAGTGGTTAAGGGCGCTGTACTGCAGCGCCAGCTGTGCCACCAGAGACCCTGGGTCTTTGGGGCGCGACCGGGAGGTCCTTGGGGCGACACACAATTGGCCTAGCGTCGTCCGGGTTAGGGAGGGCTTGGCCGGTAGGGATATTCTTGTCTCATTGCGCACCAGCGACTCCTGTGGCGGGCCGGGCGCAGTGCGCGCTAACCAAGGTTGCGAGGTGCACGGTGTTTCCTCCGACACATTGGTGCGGCTGGCTTCCGGGTTGGATGCGCGCTGTGTTAAGAAGCAGTGCGGCTTGGTTGGGTTGTGTATCGGAGGACGCATGACTTTCAACCTTCGTCTCTCCCGAGCCCGTACGGGAGTTGTAGCGATGAGACAAGATAGTAGCTACTAAAAACAATTGGATACCACGAAATTGGGGAGAAAAAGGGGTATAAAAAAAAAATTAAAAAAAAAGGGATAAAGACATGAGGACAAAACTTTAAGGGCACTTCCTGTACTGTACAGTAGATGACACGCCGGTGGTAGGCCAATGACGATGATACCGCCTATAGAGAGGAGGTTAGTGACATGGCAGTGTGGTGCCAGGACAAGAACCTCTCCCTCAACGTCAGCAAGACAAAGGAGCTGATCGTGGATTGCAGGAAACGGAGGGCCGAGCGCTTCAAGTTCCTCAGTGTCCACATCCCTAAGGAATCAATAAGGAATTAACATAGTCCACACACACCAACACAGTTTGGAAGAGGTCACAACAATGCCTCTTCTTCCTCACACCATACCCAAACCGCCCGCGTGCGTGCTCCATCGTACGCAAATTGACTTTGTCTGGAACCAACAGGACCCTGAACAGCTTCTATCCCTTAGCCATAAAGACTACTAAATAGTTAACCAAATAGCTACCTGGACTATCTGCATTGACCCTTTTTGCACTAACTCTTGACTCCTCACATACGCTGCTGCTACGGTTTATTTTATATCCTGTTGTCTAGTCACTTTTACCTTACCTAGTGTATATGTACAGTACATATCTACCTGAATTACCTCGTACCCCTGCACATCGACTCAGTACTGGTACCCCGTGTATATAGCCATGTTATCTTTATTCATTGTGTATTTATTCCTAGAGTTATTATTTTTCTATATTTGTCTCTCTGCATTGTTGGGAAGGGCCTGTAAGTAAGCATTTTACTTACAGTTGACGTCTGTTGTTTATGAAACATGTGACAATTACACTTTCATTATATTTTGATGTGTACCACTGACTGCTGGTATAGAACAAGACTGATTCATGACGCCCCATTTAGACTCCTGGTGAACAACACGCAGAGCAGTTTAACAGTCCAGTGGTCTTACTGGTCCCATATCTCCTCCGCTGAAGGGCAGGAGAACTCACATACAGTACATTCAGTTTACACCCGATAGGTGAAGTTTGGACAGTATACTTTTGTCAAAACTCAGTTCAAATACTCTGCATGGCATTAATTAAAAAATGAGTTTAGAATGACACTTTTGAGTGTCAGCTGTGAATGCTGAATATGCATCACTTTAGACCGGAGCTCCCATATTACTAAATAACAATGTTATTTTGACCTAGATTTCTAATTTCCTGTCCGTCAGTAAATAGAAAATACGTAATTAATCAAAGGCAGAGGAAAAAAGGTGGAGCTACTGATATTGTCCCAACAGACAGCCCTGAGCAAGAAGGAAGTGCTCTGAGCTGCCAAGAAGCAGTGTTTTGGGGAGGGTGGTGGGGATAAGAGACCACCCTGTCATCTTTGTGTAGAAGTCACACAGGTCTGGCGGAAGAACCAAAAACAACAACCTTCTGTGTTTTCCCTACTTCTGTAGTGGGCTATCGCTGAGCAAACCAGCACCCAGGTGTCACATTACTCACTCATATATACACACAGGCAGAGTGACGAAAGATGCATTGTCAATGCAATGTGAAACCCCCTACATGTTTTCTTTCTTATGGTTGTGCCTGTGTAAATGCACTCCATTTTTTTCCCCACTGTAAAGGTTAGACGACATAGCCTCGGCTTACAAAATGACCACTGAGTTACAGTTTGTGTTGAAGTTATTATTTATTTTGCATAAACGTCTCAATGGACTTTCCACTTCTTGAGCAAAAACATCTACTGCTGCGGTCATTTCTTTGTTAAATCCTTGTGCAGTGTAATTACGTAACTTATTTCCATATAGTTACACTGGAATAATGCCTATGCAATGCAAAGCATGGCCAAATATATTTTGGGGGCTACAGTAGTATCTGCATCTTCCCAGTCTCCTTTGGCTGAAAGATCACAATCCACAGGAGGAGCAAATCCAGGCAAAGGAATTGTTTCATTATCCTAATATTTCCTTCAGACAAAGACCCGCCCCTTAGTACCACAGGCTATACTGAGCCTGATAACACAACTAGGGATTTCACATGATATCATGGGCAGAACCATGAGACATAACCGTAACTGTTCAGTCCTATTACGATGAAAAACAGAAACACGTTGCAGAGAATGAGGAAATATAAAGCCACAGTATGTGCACAAACACTCTCAATAGGATAGATCTTTACAGTGCTCATAAATCTATCTGGCTAAAGGCCATCGGCTAATGTTTTGATTGTGCCATAGTGCTTTCTTTTAAAGGCCACACACAACTCTTTTTACTATGCTTCTTGAGGGGTTGTATTTTGAGCCTATAAATTGCTGTTTTTACAGTCAAGCTTGGAGGACTGTCTCTCTATGAATAGAGAAAGTCTGATAACAAAGTGGTCTGTTATCAGAAGCTGACCTCTTATTCTCCAGGCTCTCGGCTAATTCAAAGGGATTCGACAGCCATTGTACAGTGGCACTGCCCTTTAGACAGACAGGAATAATACCTTGTTATTAACTGGGGAAACACAGCTAGAGGCATTTAATTCGTATGTAGGCGTTTACCTTTTTCATTGTACACAAAGATTATTACAGAGAATCCAGAGAAGTGCCATATACTGAGACATAATGCACAAAACTCTCAAGCACCGCACATCTGAGGAGAAACTCTACAATTATTATACCCAGTACTAACACAAAGGTTGCAGTGCAGTAAATAAAATAACCAGACATAAGGCTGTTGCAATATGTATTATGGAATCTGGGTTGGTTTCGGTGGCTGTGGTGATACAAGCCTGCTGTATTGATTGGTTGGAGGTTCCTGGGCCTGTGGGGAATAAAGCCTGTATTTGCTGTTTTTTGATAAAGCGCTGACGTCCCAGGTCTACCTGTTTACTGCAATACTGTGCTCCAGGCTGTGTCACTGGGGGAGGTGTGAGTAGTGGTCCTTAGTTTATGCTGTTGTGTGAACATACTGTAGTATACGCACATTTCTGACCCCGGGTTTTTTTTATTTGACTTTTGGTATAGAGAAACATACCTTTGCTTCTTTGGCCAGATGTGCTATTTCTGTGGATTTGGGTCACGATATTCATCCGACGCAGGTCAATTTACACGCAATCAACTGAATTCATTGAAGTGGTTTGTCTTAATTTGATTGTATTTTCATTTAATTTCCATGCTTCAATACTCAAGTAACTTAATGTGTGTATAAACCTCAGGTCAAACAAGCAAGTCTCTAAAGGATGTATTGGTTGTCTCGGTTTGTGATCAATAAAATGTGCCAATACTCTTTCAGTGTTTCAGACGTGTGTCACACTTTACCATCCATTAATTACAAAGGTGTTGAGGTCATTTTAAGGAGATAAGAATTTCTCCTTGATTGCATTCTGAAATCACACTCATCAGTACACTACAACCCTTTCCAACTAAAGTGTAATCAAGGCTAATAATTCCATTGAATTGAACTTTACAGGTAATACATCAAGGACACACAGTAAGGACACATTGTGCAATGTTTGGCAGTGAGAATTCATACCAACTAAAACGGTGGTTTCCAGTAATTGGCTGCATTACAGAAATAATGTCTGACAACTTAAACTGGGGACAAAAACATTGAGCACGTCCATGTCCAGTGTGTAGCAGAGCAGGTGTTACGAAACATCTCGATATGTCTAGAGGACTGGGAACAAGTTGCTGACCTCTTTCCCTGATCTCTTTCCTGTTTGGGGCAGCAGAGGGAATGAGGGGGGGGGGGGGGGTCGGGTTATTCTCTCGTTCTTTGACATGTTTTTCCTGATGTCTTCTCTCTCTCTCTCTCTCTCTCTCTCTCTCTCTCTCTCTCTCTCTCTCTCTCTCTCTCTCTCTCTCTCTCTCTCTCTCTCTCTCTCTCTCTCTCTCTCTCTCTCTCTCTCTCTCTCTCTCTCTCTCTCTCTCTCTCTCTCTCTCTCTCTCTCTCTCTCTCTCTCTCTCTCTCTGTCTCTCTCTGTCTCTCTCTCTGTGTTCCAGGTGGTGGGATAGAGCGCTGCACAGACCCTCGTAGTCCAGGAAATGTGCGTCCTGAGTTCAAAACATGTTGTTTTATGGTCTGTACTACGTCTGTAGGGATATTTACCCCTGAACCCATTCTCTTTTCTGTCCACATCTATCATGACACATTACACAAGACCCGTCCTCCAGTTGCAAATCATATTTGTGAAATAATAGTGAAACCAAAAAAGGTCAGATTTAGCTACACTGAATACAACACAATCCAAAGAGAAACACAACTGGCAGTG
This sequence comes from Oncorhynchus clarkii lewisi, assembly GCF_045791955.1. Taxonomy (NCBI): domain Eukaryota; kingdom Metazoa; phylum Chordata; class Actinopteri; order Salmoniformes; family Salmonidae; genus Oncorhynchus; species Oncorhynchus clarkii. Next base: position 47,016,315 of record NC_092153.1, on the reverse strand, counting down.
CCAGGCCAGAGCTATCTTTAGAGTTACTTTTCCATCTGGATAACAAAAGGGCAGGCACTGCAACTGAGCTACTGACATATAACATTGACCTGGCTGGCTTGAATAGTAGGCTAATATGCCGTGAATATTCCATGACAACAACAAGCAAAACTCCACTCTGTTATCATTTGAGGCTTTGCACAAGTTAATCAGCCTGTTTAACATAATACAAACTCCACATACAGTAGCAGGTGCAAAACATATTTCAGATACAGTCTCAAGGACCTGGATCACCTACTGTGACCTAATAGATCTGCAACACACAGTGCTTTCTGCACCAAGCCATCTGGACTGGGGAGCATGCTACGTGTAACACATAGCATACCTCTGCAGTCCACAAGCCATGTGCCCTCCGGCGATTCAAGGTGATTATTCTATTGTACTTTTGTCCATCCACTTCTGTTTTATCCCCAGGAGGATCAGCTGCAGTGTCTGACCTTCAAGTGTGAAGAAGAAAAGAATAGAGAGGTAAGATTGTCCCTTCCCAACGTGTGGCCGTTTAACCAGCGATGCGAGCTGCCAAAAAAAGAGGCCCCAGGTGGTTGACTATCCCAGTCTCCCCCTGTGTTTCAGGACGTCTCTGTGTCCTTGAACAGCCCGAGTCTGAGTCTCAGTTGGAGATTACTGTAAGTTTGGCTTTCCTTGAGCCACAGCACCACTCAATCATCCCACATTAGCCTACCCAAGGGGTTAATGTTGCCAACCTTGTCCATCTGTTGCTAAGGAAGTGTTGCCTGTTGTACAGGAAACAGGGAGAGAGGTTTCCTGTTATGAAGAGAGGTTTTTAAAGGGCTGCTTTCCTCCAATCATACAACAGATGCTGAGCCAGGAAGTCGGGCCAATAGCAAACGCTTTTGGTGTCCCAAAGAAACTGTTTTTAGAAACTGTTTTTAGAAACTGTTTTGGGGAACTGTTTTTAGAAACTGTTTTTAGAAACAGTTTTTGGAAACTGTTTTGAGGAACTGTTTTTAGAAACTCTTTTTAGAAACTCTTTTGGGGAACTGTTTTTAGAAACTATTTTTTAGAAACTGTTTTTAGAAACTCTTTAGGGAACTGTTTTTAGAAACTGTTTTTTAGAAACTGTTTTTAGAAACTGTTTTGGGGAACTGTTTTTAGAAACTGTTTTTTAGAAACTGTTTTTAGAAACTGTTTTGGGGAACTGTTTTTAGAAACTGTTTTTAGAAACAGTTTTTGGAAACTGTTTTTAGAAACTGTTTTTTAGAAACTGTTTTTAGAAACTGTTTTGGGGAACTGTTTTTAGAAACTGTTTTGGGGAACTGTTTTTAGAAACTGTTTTTAGAAACTGTTTTTAGAAACTGTTTTGGGGAACTTTAGAGTTCATAGTATTCTGGAAATGTTTTAGGGACAAATATGTTGTGGAATATTAGGTATTACAACACAAGTTTATCATGACTCAAACTGATTATGCTGACAGAGTACTCAATCCTATCTCAGATTCAAATTATGTTCATTCTATATCAATAAAGATATCAATAATGAAAAGGAAAGCTACTGTTCTTATTTAAATGCACATTTGTTTTAGTCATATGTGAATAATTTGAGACACTGAAACCAGATGCTTAAAAACGACCCTGTTAATATGAACAATGTCTCATTAAGCTTATAGCCTGGGATACTTACACATTCAATGCATCCAACTCTGTACTGACGTGTCAAATACATGAAAGTTCTAGCAAATCCAAATAAATCAATTTCAGGTAGGCAAATAGGTCACAAATAATTTGCAATTTATATAAAACGATTTGCTCATTTGAAATACATGAATTTATGGTGTACATGTATAGCTATTGTAATTCGAAATGCAAAACTTTTATTGAGTTGAATGTGGATGAAGTGGGTTTGGTCAGTGTTCCATGTCCGCGAAATAGACCTTCCTTCTCAGGATGCGCGACAGAGCGCCTCCAGTAGACTTCGCGAGCGCACCAGTCGTGCATCAGCTAAAGAAAAGGGATGCCGGCTCTGTAGGCAAACAGCTACTACCTTGACAGAGTAGTAGCCAGTACTTGGAAAAACAACCAGAGAAAATTGTGAAATGTTGAATTTAGACCACTTGAATACTTTCAACATGAATTTGGGATAAGTTCACAGAACCTGTGGACATATTGTGGCGGTTGATTCCTGCGTTTGAAAAAAAAACACGTGGATAACTCTCGGTTGCTATAGCGGATTATGTCCCAAAATGAACAGAGGTATGTATGTAGGCTAAAATTCAAGTGACGATGCATATTAAAGAAAATAAATTGGGAGCCTGATATAGCCTACTCATCTACTTACTGTGTTTACATAAAGGATACTCCAAGTGTGGGTGTATGTGTGTGAGCGAGAGAGAGAGAGAGCAAAAGAGATTTAGCATTTCTCAATTTTGTGTTAAACAAATATTTTTTTTTTTCCTACACCACTTGAAATAGCATTGGAGAACAAATTGAATAACTAAAATCACTACAGGATCAGAGACCAAACAGGTTATTGTTTCGATTAGTTGTTCTTTTTTTAAAAGGACTTTTTCCTTTTCTTTGATAGATCAACTAATAGGGTGTCAAATCTCACTTTGGGTGAGATAACAGCCATTGCAGAATTAAAGTCAATTAACCATAATAGGTGAACCAGTTTGTGTAGTTCTGTCCTTGGGCTGTTCGGGCGATTCATGTGGCATGTTATTAAGCGCAATCCATACAGAAAAAAATGTATATTTTGAATTCCAGCTATAATTATGAAAATATCGGGCGATATATCGGTGAATATTTCCACTCTAAAATCGGAATACGTATTGGATCCGAAAATCCTATATCGGTTATTTATGCCAGTTTAGAGGTGAAGCCAAAGGTAGCTCTACTGCATTTCTACTGCACTGTGGTGATTGGCCTATTCACAGAGTATTTTATAGAATTGTTGTTATTATGTGATGGGGGATATTTCATGATTATCCTGTAAGCTTGGCACAGTCATGGTCCTATTTTTCTATCTTTCCTTTGTTTTTCAACCATTTGTTTTAATTGAATTCTTGTTGCGTAATTCATATCCTGTTGTTTGCAGAAGGACTTTGTGGGACTGGAAGTTTGTTTTTTCTCTGTTTTATTGTTATTTTTCCCACTGAAAGGACCTTTTCAGAAAAAGTGTGAGTGTGTGTGTGTGTGTGTGTGTGTGTGTGTGTGTGTGTGTGTGTGTGTCAGGGGAAGAATGACAAAAAGGAAGTCCATTTGTGTTGTTAGAATTTGTACTCCTAGAAGGGTTCATGGAGGAGTGAGGGCACGCTGTTAATGTCCTTCCTTCGTGGACTTCCTGCGTCGAGTTCTTCAATGGGAGTCTGCTGGAATAGTTAATTAGCAGTGTTGGAAAACAACAGGGAGAGAGAGAGAGAGAGAGAGAGAGAGAGAGACAGACAGACAGACAGACAGACAGACAGACAGACAGACAGACATGGAAGGGAGGGAGGGAGGGAGGGAGGGAGGGAGGGAGGGAGGGAGGGAGGGAGGGAGGGAGGGAGGGAGGGAGGGAGGGAGGGACAGATCAGACAGACAGACTTACATACAGATAAGACAGACAGACAGACAGACAGACAGACAGACAGACAGACAGACAGACAGGGAGGGAGGGAGGGAGGGAGGGAGGGAGGGAGGGAGGGAGGGAGGGAGGGAGGGAGGGAGGGAGGGAGGGAGGGAGGGAGGGAGGGAGGGACAGATAAGACAGACAGACAGACAGACAGACAGACAGACAGACAGACAGACAGACAGACAGACAGACAAGACAAGACAGACAGACAAGACAGACAGACAGACAGACAGAATCGCACACAGAGACAGAGAGGCAGACAGATGGACAAGGAGGTAGAGTACAGAGTGCACACAAAGTTTAATAGGATGTGCGTCAGGGCAGGTACTAAATAACAGGAAGAGACCAGGGGTGTATAAGTTTAGTTAAGTAAGGGTGTGTTTCACCAAAAGACTTATCAACCAGTCAGCTATCTTTGACAGGTTTTCCACCCTTCAAAGCAAGTTGGTAGAAAACACTGGACTTGACTGTGAGGTACATGCTGCATACAGTATCTGATTTTCTAAACAGGGGACTTTGACATAGAGGTAAAAGACAATGAAAGTTTGTTTATGTCTGTCTCCATATGTCATTTCATTATGATCATGCCCTATAAGCTGTAAAGTGTAGAGCATGCAATATGTCTCTGTATTCCACTCAGGTAGATGTTATTGTTCCTACAGTATGTTCCCTATGGGTGTGTTGTTTTTCCTGTAGATGCGTCCCCTCTAGCCATCTGCATGTCACGGAGTTTGAGACATATCTGCAGCCTTTCTCTTACCAAATAAAGACTAATAAAGGCTAAGGGGTTGCTTGTTTTATATCCATACATCCAAAAGCCAACCAAATTAATAAAAGGTTAATGAAAGATGATTCTAGGTAGGATATTGCACTTTCAACTACTACTTCAACTACTATTGAGGTTGAACATTGTATTTGAACTGCAATGAATCACACTTTCTGTCATTTCCTTTCCAGATTTACAGAAGCGACTCCAAGTTCCCCGGCCAAAGATCCGGAGTCACCTAACGATCAAGGTGCAGTCCAAACTGATGTCAAAGCCTTGTCCCCCTACCCGGGGTCCCAAACCTCCCACCGCTGCAATGCCCAGACCCTCCTCATCTGAGACAGAGGCAGAGGAAGAGCAATGCCCCCCTCACGGTTTGAGCAATGGAGACTTGACCTCCTCAGAGGGGGAACCTAAGGACCACCAGGAAGGGTCAGAGGACCCCATACCCCACTCCACAGATCACAACCAGGAGGAAGCAGCAACAGAGGAAATCCTTAATGACAATGGCATCACAGATTATGGTGAGAAGGAGAATGAGCAGGAGGGGGATGAGATAGAGAGAGAGAACAATGCATCTGAAATGGGAAACACTGGTTCATCTGACACTCACATTGCAGCAGAGGAGATAGACTGTACTGCAGCAGATGACTTGAACCTACCTGAGAGTGAAAATGTGTTTCTGTGTGAGAGAGGAGATGAGGAAAGGGGGGGAATCAAAGCGGAGGAGGAAGATAATCAGAGTTTAGCTGAGGAGACTGAAACATCTGATAAACCTATAGGGTACCCAGAAGAAGATGTTGAAGAACCAGACACCGAAGATCATGATCATGGGACCACCCCTAGTCAGCCTGCTGCAGACACTGACATTGGGCTTGGAGAGGAAGTCAGCTCACCTGGTGGTGAATATTTACAGTGTGAGGTACCCACTGATGAGGCGGAAGAGGAAGCAGAGGATCTCTTACTGGGAGCACACTGCTGTACACTCCCACCCGTCGGCGAGGAGTATCCCTACGATGTGATTGGCCCCTCAGATGAGCCTGTTTACACATGTGACACTGGTGAGCCCGGTGACACAGGTGTGTGGCAGCCTGAGCGTGCCACCAAGGACCCCTCTGGCCATTTCCGTTTCTCTGGCAGCACTGAGGATGTGTTTGGGCCTTACTCTGTCATCGAGGCAGTGCCTGCTGACAGGATGAGCGCCGCCTACCCTGAGGTGAATCACGATGATACATTCTGTGGTGACAAACCACACACTGCAAAGGAGATGGACACAGCAGGCACCTCTAACCAAGAGCCTTATTATTTGTCATCAGACGATGTGGAAGAGCTAGAGGTTAAACGGAGAGAGAGTGAGGTCCAGGACACTCCTGAACAATCCTCCCAACACATAGAAACAGCCATAGAGGATGTGGATGAATATGCAGATATTGATGACTCCCTCTGCCCTGAGGCACATGACTTTCAGCAGCTGGACGGTGCCTCATCAGAGGACTATGTGGAGATTGGGGACGATGATGAGACGGATGACACGGAGAGGAAGCAGATCAGAGGGAGGAGTGTGAGAGAGAGAACAGCCAAGCGTGAGCAGGCTTTCTCCAGCCAGCGGAACAGCTGCCAGCCCCGTCTCAGGCTGTGTAACATCACAGTGCCAGCAGACCTGGACCGGACACGGACCCCAGAGCTCACCAACAGGGTGGTGTTCGCCCACACCACAGAGGCCTTCGAGGAGGACATAGAGGAGCTAGACTGCCACATCGTACCTTATCACGATGACTCAGACTCAGACAGCGAGGAGCACATCTATGAGGAGGCCGGCTTTGACTCTGAGGGGGAGAACTTTATGTCTCTGGACCGGAAGAGCATTGTGACGCGGTCGCGCTCCTACTCTGGGAAGGTTTCGGGTTATGTCCCTGAGACAGTTCCTGAGGAGACATCAGAGTACCAGAGTACTTATGACTACTGTACTGTGGCCTTAGACCAGGACGGAGAACCTCTGCGACGTCCTGAGCAGCCTGAGGTCAACAGACTCATCCCCTCTCTGAAGCCACGCCCCTTCTTACTATACCCAAACTCATACTCCGCAGAGGGTCGAGAACTATCATTGGGAGCTCACATAGAGGCCGACCAATCCCTGAAGGATGATGGCAGGATGAAAAGGACAGATGACACCCTCTCTCTGCCATGTTTTAGCACTTCTTCCGGAAGCTTCTCTCAGCGGAGCCACCAGTCGTCCAGCGATGTCTCCATGCCAACCTCTCTGGTGGACATCCCACCTCCCTTTGAGCTGGCTTACATCACCAAGAGACCGGTCACTAAGAGCTCCCCATCCCTCCTGATCAGCGTCTCTCCTGAGTCCACAGACAACAAGCCCAAGAAGAAGTCCTCATTCAAGCGCTTCCTGACCCTGAAGTTCAAGAGGAAAACGGACACTAAAGGCTTTGGTGACGGGAGCATACGCTCCTCGCGCTCCTCCTCTGAGTCCAGCCACCATGGCCCAACAAGACTCCTGGAACTGGAGCGCAGGAGCACTGGCTCCCCTCAGTCCCAGTCTCGTATGGTGAAGCCCCAGCAGCGCCCTCCAGACCTTCCCTCCACCTTCCTGCTCTACAAAGACCTCAGGAAAGAAGACCCTAAAGCCTATGGTAGCAGGGGCGTGTCCAGGGTGGAGTCCTTCGAGGAGCGCTCCCGCCGCCCCCTCATGCCCCTCCCCCTGACCAAACCCCGCTCTATCTCCTTCCCCAGTGCAGACACGTCTGAATATGAGAACATCCCAGCTATGAGCTCTGACTATGAGAACATCCAGATCCGTCCTGGCGGGAGACCTACCAGATCCATGAAAGTCACAGATTTCTTTGAGGACCCCAAACGCATAGTGGCCCCCTCTAATGACAACGATGGTTATGTGGATATGAACAGCTTCCCTGGGATCGACAGCAAACCCCAGTCACCTGAGCAGGAGCCTGAGAGGTACAGTAATACAGTAAAACAAATTCACAACCACGGATGTTGGGCCTCTTCAGTGGTCGTCTGAACTGAAAAAGATAGTGTACAGTCTGCAGTAGGGTTGCAAAATTCCAGAGACTTTCCCAAAATTCACTGGAAATCACAGTTGGATGATTCCTAGAATCAGGAGGGAATAAGCATGAAATCCTGAAATCCTCCTACTGTGATTTCTGAAAAACTTGGAATTGTTTTAAGTTACCAGAATTTTGCAACCCTAGTCGGCAGAGAGGGCTCTTCCCCATAACCACTCTCCCCTGTCGTCCAGTGGACTGGTTTGGCCAGGCTGCATCACTTCAACATTGCAATCTCCAGACCAGCTTCAAGATAACTGTAGCTCAAATGAACATCAGCTCCTGGCTGACCAGATTTCTTGGAGAGTGTTATGTTCTGTGAGAGATGAGCAGCCTGATTTGACGAGGCTCGTTCAGTTTGGGAAGATGGATAATGCTTGTGGGAGAGCTTATCCCGCTTTCTCATTTCCTGGATTTCAGGGTCGCATCTGGTGTTCGCTTCATAGTGTGTCTGAGGGGATGGAATAGCTCACAGACTGAACACCGTAGACAGAGCTCAGGTTTATTCACAATAGAAGTAATTATGGGTTAAAATTAAAAGTGAGAGAGAGTGTGTGGGAGGGTGGGTGGGTGGGAGAGAGGGAGAGAGAAAGAGAGGGAGAGAGAGAGGTACTGTAGAAAGCAGGACAAGGGGACTTGGATTACAAAAGATGAGAGAGAAAGTGGGTGCTAGAAAGAGAGGGAGGGAAAGGCGTGATGAGGAACAGAAAGTGGAGGAAGAAAGAGAGGGAGAGCCATGGAAATGAGACAAAGTGATGGCAGAAAACGAGAAAGAAGGGGGAGGAGTAAGAGTGGGTTGGTTTAATTGCTCTCTTGTCCCTGACATTTGTGGTTAAGTTTAGGATCGCTTTTATTAAAGGCGAGTGCCTCTCTTTGATTGAGCCCTGGAGGGATGGAGAGATTTACAGCAGAGAGAGATAGAGATAGGAGGATTAATCACTGGGACCTGCTACTGTAGGACTAAATGTCCCTCTCGTTGGTCTCTGCCACCACTCTCTACAGCCAGCCCAGGCCACCCACAGTCACAATTAGACACCTGTTTGATGGCTGGTGTGTGTTTATAGGGACTGGCCATTACTACAGGACTCTTAACATTTTAAAAAAAATGCATTTTCATACCCTGTTCCTTGGAAATTGCCACAGCTGCCATTTCCGGTTGCTTCGTGCAAAGTTGCTTATTTCACACTTACAGTATATTGATCATTTGAATTCATTATTTTTATTTAGACATTTTAGATCGAGAGTTGTATTATGCAATTATTGTATATTTTGATTCACAGTTTATTAAGTTGCTTATTTCCAATGCATATTTGACCCATAGTTCCATGCAAGTTCTCTTTTAGAAGAGGCTAAAAGCCTGCATGTCTTCTCAGAGGGAAGCCTTTCTCACAAAACCAGGCTTATTGTCGACTTCATAGGCACTGCGAGTCTCCGTGGATGAATACCATTCCCTATCATGATCAATGACCTCACTGTTTATCTGGAGTTTGTTGGAAACCAATGTGCCACACGTTTGAATCTCCTCCATTTCTCAGACAATAGTCCCCCAGAGCAGGATCTTTTTCTGCTGGTGACGTTATCGATTGGGCTCATTGTTTGCTAGAAGTCTGAAACCTAACTGATCTAAAGGGGCCTATCTGTCCTGTCGCCTCGGCTGCATTCTCCTTGGATAGACTTCTGTTGCCAGGGATGCTGTGTCTGTGTGTGTGTGTGTCTGTTTTGTGTCTGTGTGTGTGTGTGTCTGTGTGTGTGTGTGTGTGTGTGTGTGTGTGTGCGTGCCTGCGTGCGTGCGTGCATATGTGTTTGTGTGTGTGCATTCGTGTGTATGTTTTCCTGCTAAGCTCTTGCTGGGGGGTTGACATTGCTACTGTCCTAGCCCTGCGGGCCGATGATGGCAGGGTGATTTATTGAGCATGTATTCAGAAGTTAACTTAACACTCTTCTCTCGCCGCCCAACAGAGAGGATCGGGACTGTTGAGGGCAGAGGGACCAAGGGACAGTGGGCGGAAATGAGACAAGGGGATACACCCACAAAAGAAGGCAAATAGTTACCACAAAGTCAGAAAGTTACTACAGCATACAACATTTTACACCAGGTTTGATTCATGTCCAGTTCAAACACTGTTTAGCAGAGAAAGGCAAAGAAAAGCACATTTTGTTTGTAAGTGTAAACATAAGCAGGATAAAGAAATGTAAAGTTAGAATATATGCAGCTATTAATGAATGTGCTTGCCTGCCTGTTTAAACTAGGTTTCTGCTGGTTCAGAGCTGAAACTCATTGTTCTGACTGAGACTGTCTTGCTTACCTAGTTGGCAAGGACGGTGTCTTGGCGGTCCTTGTGTTCGACTCAGGGGGCAGTCAATGTGCTCTGTGATGACCTTCTGTACCCTGCAGTACCAGTTAGATCAACAGCACCAATTAACTAATGTCGTCCCACTGGAATAACCCCGCAACAGACCAAACCACAATAGTTTGTATATAATTTTGCTGCTGTAGTCATTTAACTTATGTTTTTAGTCTTAGAGAGAGAGCGAGAGCAAGAGAGAGAGAGAGAAAGGGAGAGAGAGAATTATTTTCTCTTATGGTAAAAGGCTTAAAGTGGACCTTGGGATACAGCAGTATGATTGGCAATTCCCTAGTGCAGCCTGTAGTGTATCCTCTCCTTTGTAGTTCCTCTTTGCCTCTGTGCTGTGTTAGTTCTGCTCAGAGAGACGTCCTGAGTGCATTGTTGTAGAGGGTGGTGGCTGTCCACTGTTACCGTGGTGGCTGGGCGGTCTCTGGTGCGGCAGTGCTATGGGGCGGCAGGGCAGGGCGTGGGCTACAGCAGGCCTGGAGCCAGGCCCTCTGAGGTCATTGCCAGGTAATCCCCAGGGAGGAAGAGTCCTGCCTTATAGGCTTACACTCCACCCTGCTGTTTACAGGAAATGCAAGACAAGGGCAGAGGGAGCGAGGGAGACAGGACTGAGGGGTAGGGGGAAGACGGAGTGGGGTGGGGTGTGAGGGCGAGGCAGGGTGTATGTTCCCAGACTCCCCCAGGACTGGAACAACAAGACGAGGTGTGGTGTTGTCAGGAATGTCAGGTCCGACCTACAACTACAATGTGCTGTTGTTGTCTTCACTGGTAGAACAGAGGAGGGGTTACTGTAAAAGAGTCAGCGGGACCCAGTCTGGACCATTTAAGCAGGGTTCCCACAGTATGACAACACCAGGTCCCACTCAATAGACAAAATAGCCTGTCAGATGCTCTCCTGTTGTTTGCGTTGATGCCTTATCATGGCAGTCACAGTCAGGGGACAGGCTCTAAGCATGCTACCTCATACAACACTGTCAGGCAACTAGCAGCACAACATCCGTAGATCACACATAATGATCAACATAAGCAGCTCAAAACAATTTCAAACGGTTATGTTTTTAAATCCACATCTGCGTTTACATCTCCCATGTCGAGTCGACTAATGACCGTATCCCTATTTTCTTTAATAGTATTATTACGAAGACAGAAAATACCCTTCTGATTGCATCTAATACATATTTGAATACTCAATGTTTTACATATTACATGCCCCATCTAATCCTTGGGAAAGGGGGACATACAGGTCTTTTAATAGAAAATCCCTTTTGAATTTGTCACATTAGATTTAACTCCCAGGTATTAAAGAAGATACTGGTTGCAAAGGCAAAGAGATTGCTGGCATAATTATATTGCCGTGTAATGAGCATTTTAAAGTCTTTCAAGTATTGTTCGTAGGAAGCAGTTTTACTGAGAGCAAAATTATATAGTGTGATTGAGGACATATATTACATATGGAACCAGGGAAACATTTTTGAATTTTTTATGTGGAATAAATCAGGATAATAAACCATTACATTTGGGCTTCCTATTATAACAGAGGTTGCGCAGGAAATCACTCTTGGTGACTCTGGTGAGAAATTACCCTCAGTGGGCACTGAAATGCTAGTATTTCAATCTAACGGTTCAGTAATGGTTTATACATATTGTCACTAATGTAGCTCTCTACTGCCGTATTGCTATATGAGCCCAATTATGTCCCGTGTGCCTAGACACTGGCAGAGAAAGGATAGTCCTATGAGATATTATAGGACAAACTGAGCATTGTGATGCAGGATATAGGTGCAGAAGTTAAGCTTTTACTTATAGTTGAATATGATGGTCCACATGTGCAACGTTTACAAATGATCACAAATATTTCAAACTGCTCAATAATACTTCAATGACAAGGAAATGACTTGGAGCAAGCAAACCTGTCTATCCCATTGAGCCTCAGGTTGAGGTATGCCATGCTCACGTCAGCCTCGCCTCACGTTTACCACACCAAATCTGCCGGAGATCAAAACAGAAGCTTCAAATCACTTCATCCCTGCCTGGGACATACCACTGTCAAAATTACAATCAATCACATAACCGGTAATCAATGTAAAAGGCATGTTTCCAAATCCTTCATTTCAAAATCCTTAATAATAAGCAGACATAATCTTCATCGGAACCCGTTCATAAAATAAATGTCATTTAATTCCCTATTCACAGTTGACTCCTTTATAATATTGGCGCCCTTGCAGGATGATGTCATGACTACAGGAATGTGCCCTCTTCCATACCTTTTTACAGGTACTGGAGATTTAAAACAGACAAGAGGTCCTCCAAGGACTAAACAGCAAACAAGTTGCCTACACATGAGAAACTGTTGAGCATGAGAAAAAAAAACAGAAACCGGTGTACCTACTACCATGCCCCGTTCAAAGACACTTCAATACTGTGTCTTGCCCATTCACCCTCTGAATGGCACACATACACAATCCATGTCTCATTTCTCTCAAGGCTTAGAAATCCTTCTTTAACCCGTCTCCTCTCCTTCATCTACACTGATTGAAGTGGATTTAACAAGTGACATCAATGAGGGATCATAGCTTTCAACTGGACTCACCTGGTCAGTGTATGTTATGGAAATAGTTCCTTATGTTTTTAACACTCAGTGTATATGTCTAACACATACTGTATGGAACCAACTAAACATATTTGCACTAAACGTGGAATTCGAGTATGAAAGGAAACCATTTGGGCTTCCCATTATAACAGAGGTTGCACAAGAAAAGACTCCTGTGCCCAGACACTGGGGGATAGAGAATATGCCTTTAGTAGCCTAGGCCTACTATTTAAACAGCACTATATTGTTGGAGAAGCTGAGGATGGTGATGATCTATGGCACAGTGCAAAAGCTGAAACAGTTTTGATCGCAAGAATCAACTCTATTTTAGATAGCCCAGCTATATAGTAACTATGAGCTCCTAGGACTCAAAGGTTCACAGACACTCTCTAGCCCTATCAGCATCAACAGGGACCCCCAGTGTGATCTGGCCCCTCAGGGGGGGATAAAGGGAGGTCACAGATGAGTAATGCTCCTCCAGCCCAGCCAATAGCACCAGGTCCTGTGTGAGAGCCTACAGTGTGGTAAGGGCAAGATGAAGGATGACTGTGTCTCGGTGAATATGAAGTCCAGCTAGGAACTCTTTTAACCTTTGGTACTCAGGGGCTGAGAGGGTATAGATGCAGTACAGGCCTGTAATAGCCTCTGTCTCTACAGGGTGATCTGTTATAGTCGTCATTATAAACTGGGTGGCTCGAGCCTTGAATGCTTATTGGCTGACAGCCGAGGTATATCAGACCGTATATCAGGGGTATGATAAAACATGTATTTTTACTGCTCTAATTAAGTTGGTAACCAGTTTATAATAGCAATAAGGCCCCTCGGGTTATGTGGTATATGGCCAATATACCATGGCTAAGGGCTGTATCCAGGAACTCTGCGTTGCATCGTGCTAAAGAACAGCCCTTAGCCGTGGTATATTGACCATATTCCACACCCCCTCGAGCCTTATTTCTTAAATATAACATACTCATTATATCCTCTACCGAAATGTGTGTGTGTGGTTCCATCACACTGTATCTGTGTGTATATTGGTACAGCACAGTACTTCTAACAGTGTGTGTGTGTGTGTGTGTGTGTGTGTGTGTGTGTGTGTGTGTGTGTGTGTGTGTGTGTGTGTGTGTGTCTGGTCTGTCTTGCTGTGATGAACCTGTTCACAGCAAGACCCCAAACAAACGCTTCTACTCATGCTGTTAATGTCCCGGCAATCTGGCTTCAGTCATCCATGTTACTACTGTAGGACACACACACACAGCGGAGAGGATAATACACGCAAGGGCAAGGGGATAGGTGAATTGAAAAATGAACAGCAAGCTTGAATGTGTCTTTTTTGCATTCTTGCAGCATCTATAGTAAAACCTTTGCCAGTGAATGTAATGTCCCTATCCTCTCCCTGATGTTGCAGTGCCTACACAGAGCCTTTCCCAATGAGCGATACTCTAGCGGGGCTCTCAGCTGAAGAGGACCATGGACTCACCTCAGAGGAGGAGGAGGGAGGAGTGGAGCACGGCTTTGACAAACAGGTGATACACACAGCGAGCAGTAAACACATTCGACGATGTAACTCTATGGGCATGTGTTAAGTCACAGGTTGTACAGATCTTGAAAGATTTGGGAATGAAACGCTTATTATTAAGTATATCTAAGATGGATGACCTTTACTTGTAATATCCACAACATAATATTTCACTTGGCTACCACATTCAATGGTGGCTATCACTTTCTGTTGAAACTTCTTTCTATTCAAGCAGCCATTTTACAGTAGCCCAGAGATGGACCCCACCCCATCCCACTGCCACAATAATATCAGCCGGGCTCCCGCCACGTGACTCACACTTCCTTGCTTTCTTCTTCTTCTTCTTCAAAAGAAAAACAAAATAAGGAGAAAAATAGTTGCGCCAGTCCCAGAAATAGCCAGCCAGCCTCTCATACATAATGCATCTGAATTTAAATTTGTCTATTTTAAAAAGCTTTCACGTCTATGCTCCACTCTAATCAATCAATCACTCTTATTTTGACAGTGGATAATCAAGTAAATCAAAATGAGCTTTTCCTCAATCTCCTTCTCCCGTGTAGCTGTTGCTATCAGTGTTTCACAGGAATAACTACCTAAAGAGAGCATTTTAGCATTAGCTCTGTTCATTCACTTCTTGCTGCTTTCGCTTCTGTCACCCAGATTGATGGACGATCCAGAGCCTTCTACGTCGCCAAAGAGCTGGTGGACTCTGAGAGACTGTGAGTATCTCTTTTAATGGATTCAGTAGCATCCCTGCTTTAGTCAGGCCATTCGCCCTCTCTCTCTCTCTCTCTCTCTTGTTCTCTCTCTCTCATTCTCTCCCCCTCTCTCTCTCTGTCGCTCATTCTCCTCTCTCTCTCTCTCTCTCTCTCTCGCTCTAACTCTCTCTCTGTACTATTCATCACTGTCTTCATTCATTTATTGAGTAGCATCCACAGCATCCCAAACTGACAGCCAATTAAATGAGTGTCTGGTGTAAGTTATTGAATATCAGCACAGCCTCAGCAGACAGTGAACTGTTCTTCTGATATACTTCGGAGAGTACATTTGACTTGTTGGAGAATGTTTCTCTATGTAAATCATGTGACACACGTGTTGTATCTTGTTCTTTTATATCTTGTAATAATCTGCTAAAGTATTTACCTCTCTGAATGGATGTGTGAATGGATTCCCATTTAAGCTGACAATATCACTAACCTATCACTCTCTCTTGTTGTTTTTTTTAGACATGTAAAGGCCCTTAAGCTCCTTCAAGAGGTAAGATAAACAAATGGAGCGACATCACTCTCATTGTACAGAGTAGAATATATTCTGGTAAAAGCCCTCTGAATACTCCAATTATTCAATTTATAATGCCACGCCCACTTGATCCAGTTCCTTATTGAACATGACTGTTTTCCTCCTTCCGGCCCATTCACAAACAAGCAAAACTTTGTTAAATATGAATTACATTTGTCAAAACTATTACATAATGTTCACAGAATTTGAAAGATATGTTCATTCTATGTTGAGGAAAATTACAGCTCCATTCCGTCTCTTTGTTATCCTGAAAACTCCCCAATCCTTAACGATTACAAGCATACCCATAACATGATGCAGCCACTACTATGCTTCAAAATATGAAGAGTGTTACTCGGTAATGGGTTGTATTGGATTTGCCCCATACATAACGCTTTATATTCAGGACAAAAAGTGAATTGCTATGCCACATTTTTTGCAATGTTACTTTAGAGTTGTTGCCAACAGGAAGAATGTTTTAGAATATTTTTTATTCCCCACAGGCTTCCTTCTTTTCACTATGTCAAATAGGTTAGTATTGTGGAGTAACTACAATGATGTTGCTCCATCCTCGGTGTTCTCCTATCACAGTCATTAAAATCTGTTACTGTTTTAAAGTCACCATTGGCCTCATGGTGAAATCCCTGAGCGATTTCCTTCCTCTCTGGCAACTGAGTTAGGAAGGATGCCTGTATCTTTGTAGTGACTGGGTGTATTGATACACCATCCAAAGTGTAATTAATAACTTCACCATGCTCAAAGAGATAGTCAATGTCTGCTTTTATTTTTACCCATCTGCCAATAGGTGCCCTTCTTTGCGAGGCAATGGAACATCTCCCTGGTCTTTGTGGTTGAATATGTGTTCACTGCATGACTGAAAGACCCTACAGATAATTGTATGCGTGGGGTACAGAGATGAGGTAGTCATTCAAAAATCATGTAAAATAACCATAGTAGGCTTTTAAAATAGTGATGGTAGGTTCTGCTCTTTTTACTGACTGAGTTTTTTGACTCATTCAGTCAAAAGAACAAATCTTTCGACTGATTTTGTTAATTTGAGACAGTAATGCCCAGAGCACACAGGAACCTCTACTGGTGAACGATAAACTGAAAACTTGAAAGAGTCATGATTCCACAAGTGTCATAAAAGTGTGTATAGGTGGCAGGGAAGTCAGGTGCAGGAGAATCGAACTTGGTAAAATGGAGTAGGTTAATAACTTAAAAACATAGCTCCAAAACCATGACAATAATCAAAACAAAGTGGGTACGAGGCTCTGTCGCGCACCAATACAAACAACATGATAAATGAACAACAAACAATCTCTGACAAGGACATGAGGGGAAACAGAGGGTTAAATACACAACAGGTGCCTCCCGGGTGGCGCAGTGGTTAAGGGTGCTGTACTGCAGTGCCAGCTGTGCCACCAGAGACCCTGGGTTTGCGCCCAGGCTCTGCCGTAACTTGCCGCGACCGGGAGGTCCGTGGGGCGACGCACAATTGGCCTAGCGTCGTCCGGGTTAGGGAGGGGTTGGCCGGTAGGGATATCCTTGTCTTATCTCGCACCAGTGACTACTGTGGCAGGCCGGGCGCAGTGCGCGCTAACCAAGGTTGCCAAGTGCACTGTGTTTCCTCTGACACATTGGTGCGGCTGGCTTCCGGGTTGGATGCGCGCTGTGTTAAGAAGCAGTGCGGCTTGGTTGGGTTGTGTATCGGAGGACGTATGACTTTCAACCTTCGTCTCTCCCGAGCCCGTACGGGAGTTGTAGCGATGAGACAAGATAGTAGCTACTAAGCAATTGGATACCACAAAATTGGGGAGAAAACGAGGTAAAAAAAAAATTTCAAAGAAAAAAAAAGAAAAGAAAATAAACAACAGGTAATGAATGGAATTGGAACCAGGTGTGTAGGAAGACAAGACAAAACCAATGGAAAATGAAAAATAGATCAATGATGGCTAGTAGACCGCCGACGTCGACCGCCGAGCACTGCCAGAACAAGGAGAGGCATCGACTTTGGCAGAAGTCGTGACAACAAGCCTCTTGTTCACATGTCATTCACCATAAAGGGGCTTATTGGAGCTGTCATTTGTGACTGAGACTTGTAAAAGTGTGCTTTAAACGATGTACATTTGTTCATTGTTAGGTATACAAATAATATTATTTCTTCATGCATTTGAAAGAAGGTTTAGTTGTGGCCGCTACTGGACTAGATTGTGAACAACTCTTGGCGAAATGCATTGGTTGACGGCCATGAGGGTGATAAGCACAATATTGTTCGTGAACTGCAGCCCCCCCAAACGATTCGTTCGAGTTTGAGTTTGTTGAGCAAAGGCTGTGTGTATGTTTTGGTTCTACAAAGCTGTGTCCATCAAAACGTTCAATAATCAATTATGTGCTTTAATTCTTGCACCATGCAATCAATTATCAGTTCAATTATCCGTTTTTCTTCTCTATGCTGCCTGCAGAATGCTTTATGTTCCTGCTTGTATATACACTCGCCGGCCAGTTTATTAGGTACACAACCCCGTTCACAAAAAAAAGAAGACAGTGAGTCACATGGTCGTGGCTTGCAATATAAAGCAGGCAGACAGGCATCGAGGCAGTCAGTTACTGTTCGACTAAACGTTAGAATCGGCAAAACAAGTGACCTAAGCAACTTTGAGCGTGGCATTTTCGGTGGTGCCAGGCACGCCGGATCCAATATCTCAGAAACGGCCTCACTTCTTGACTTTTCATGCATAAAGGTCTCTAGGGTTTACAGAGAATGGTGCGAAACAAAAAACAGCCAGTCACCGGCAGTCATGTGAGCGAAAACATATTGTTGATCAGAGAGGTTGAAGGGGAATGACAGGAATCGTGCAAGCTAACAGCCACAAATAACAGCGCAGTACAACAGTGGTGTGCAGAACGGCATCTTGGAATGCACAACTTATCGATCCTTGTCACCGATGGGCTATTGCAGCAGACGACCACACCGGGTTCCACTCCTATCAGCTAAAAACAAGAAGAAGCGGCTTCAGTAGGCAAGCGATCACCAATTGAGGAGTATAAAAACCTTGCCTGGAACATGACAGCGAGTTCAGTTTACTTGAGTGGCCTGCGTACTACCCAGACCTCAACACAAAACAGGCTGTTTGCAGCATGAATGTACCACCGTCCAATTTACAGCAACTGCATTATGTCATTGCGTCAGCATGGACCAACAATCCCTGTGGAACGTTTACGACACCTTGTAGAATGCCCCAAAGAATACAGGCTGTTCTGGAGGCAAAGGAGGGGTCCGACCCGGTACTAAATGTGTATACATAATAAACTGTCCGGTGAGTGTATCATAGACAGCTGTTGGTCGGAGCACGTCTCCAGAGCCGCTGAGCCAGAGTATTGCGTATTAATCCTACAGTAGAATTCATTGCGGCCAGCCAGAAGTTCAAACGAACGACTAAAGTCCCTCAGAAAAAAGAATCATGACTCTTGAGGCAGTAAAAAGAGTCATTCAAAAAAGTTACAAATCATTCCCGAACTGCATATCACTACATTAAAAAGTGATTGTGTTAGTCACCACACAGGCTAAAACTTCAGTGGCTTCTCTAGGAAGCAATGCTCTTGAGAAGGGTAATTTCTCTATTCTAAGAATTGGGGAAAACATACGAAAGTTCACTAATTGATTGAAGGTGTCAAAATGCTTAAATAATATCAATTGTCCCTCCTGGTATGGCTGTCTGGTAGCTAACACCATCTATAATATAAATCCATCATGTATCTACAAGGACAAGCGTCTGGACCTCATCAATTTCAGTTTTAGAACACTGCAGACACAAAACAGGTAGAGACATACACACCACAGTGAGATATTACTGTGACACTGTGTGCTTTAGCGCCTCCCGTTCATCATGTGCTATCGATCCCATCTGAGTTAGCATTCATCACTGTTGCTGTGAAGGAGACCTGGCTGCTACTTTATGTCCTGGCTGCTCCCTCCCCTGGGACAGACACAGTTGTCTTACTCACAGCTCACTAAGCCCCTGCACAGGACAGCAGCTTTACCCTCTACTTATCTCATCTACTCTCACCCCCAGTGTATAGAATTAAAGCATACAGGGTCAAATGACAACATTAGACAGTTGGTTGAACAGGGAAGCCTCGTCAAACCTGAGAGACAAATATATGAACAGATCAAACGTCAGCCTGTTATTTGGGAAAGTCCTGGAAAAGAAAACTCAGAAGAAGAACTTCACTTCCCATTTGGGGACAGGGTCTGGAAATGTGTTGTATTTTTTGTTATTCCTTATCAAACAATGGAACAATAGCTTGTGTGTTTTCTCCCAACTCTCACTGACGGTGGTCTTTCCCCCCAGCTGAGTGTGAGTGTTAGAGGGAGTAGGGAGTGTGTGGGGTGTGTGTGTGTGTGTGGGGGGGGGGGGGGTCGTCTAGGAATGTCTGGTCTGTTCCAATCATGCATGGATTGCTGAGTTAGGTCTGTTGGAGAGGGAACCCACTAAGGAACATCCCTCTACTGTTATAGCTTTAAGATTCATAAGAGGTGAGTGTTGCATTTATGCATTATGCAACAGAATAATGAAATATTGTTGAATATCATGCCTGGAAGGTGCGTATGAGGGACATGTAGCTGATATAATAACCTTATTGAGAAGGGGGGGGGGGGACAAGGTTAAACAACCTGCATTCAGTATTCAAAAAACCTAGCAAGTGTGCAGGATTGAGAATTCATGAAAGAACACACTGTACAAAAGGTAATGAATAAGAATGTTCATGATCTTTACATGAAAGACTCAGTAACAAAGCAACAAAAAGACGTCGATATGTCTACAGAATCTACATAAGAAACCTAGTATAATGATGATGTATAGTACAATCATTAGAGTGGACTTGTGTATGATATTTGCATTACTCAGTTTGTTTAATGGGATCAAAGTGCATAGACTACAGCTTTTACATTCAAATGAACCGATCATAAATCATGGGTGTACACCTAACTAACTAATTCAGGTAGTGCCCTTGCTCAATGGTATCCAGTATGAATGATGAGGTTCCCTGGTTTCAAGCTGTCAGGTTCCAACTATCCAAGCAACCACACACACTAGCTCCATGACAACATATCAACAGTTGACCAATTCAGCAAACTATTTTTTAATTTGACCTTTATTTAACCAAGCAGGTCAATTAAGAACAAATTCTTATTTTCAATGACTCCTTCAAGGCAAGAGTCTCATTTAGCTTTTGTTGCATCTGGAAATTGAATCCACAACATTCTGGGTTAGGGGTTTCCCTACTTCAAATGCATTGGCTCTCCATACAACATTCTTCTGAGATCAAAATGGGATCAAATGAATTACTCATGGTACCGCATTCAATCTATTCTATATGTGAAGGTCGAGCTCCAGTGCCTTACTGGAAAATGTCCATTTTTCAGCCAAACCTGCTGGGATCTAGACTGTGCACTTACTCTGACAGGCAGTAAATGAGAAATCATGGAGAGGAATGACAACAGCTGTATTTGATGCATCACTGACCTCTGGGAATCAACAGTTGGTTCTCCTCACTGCCCTCATTCAGAATGTCCCCTTTTGCTTTACTGTATTATCTGCCTAAGGTAACTGGTACAAAGAACCAACCCCATTGCTATCTTCTACTCTATCTATTTTTGAAGAGGTGAAGTTACAGTGAACATAGCTGAATAAGTAAGTAGCCTTGCGCAAGCCAGAACAGCTCATATGGCAGGAGCCTATCCCTTGTAGCAGCTTGATGTACAAGTACACCCCGTGGACAGGATGCTAGTCTATCACAGGCCCTTACCCCCAATATATCACCTTAATACGGAGATGCATCAAGTCCCATTTTTACTGTCTTTGGTATGACTTCCCCGGGGATCAAACTCACAACCTTCCAATCTCGGGGTGGACACCTTAAATGAAGGTAACATTGACCTATTCTAGATTTTTCTCTGTGGAACGTACCCTGGCGTCAAATGAGCACCGATGTGCTCCAGCGCTTGTGTAAATTCACCTCAAACAATGCCTGGTGCGTACGTTTCTGCATAATCATCTGACTGACTACCCCTGGGCTGACAAGCCCACATTGTCAAGGCAAGGTAGTCAATCTAGCTGGAACAACACTGATAAACCTAAGCACAGGGCTGGCTGGCGGCCGGAGAGAACCACCACAAACCAAGGAGCTGACACATAGGACGTGATGTCATCAATGGCTTCTGGAACCTATTCACCTTATGACGCCTGACAACAAGAGCACATCCAATTTGTGGTGATTGTTTTTTTCCTTCCGGCCCACTCACAAACAAGCAAAACGCTGTTAAATATGAATTAAATATGAAAAACTATTCATTCATGTGCACAGGATTTGAAAGATATGTTCTATTTTGAGGAAAATTATTTTCAAAAATGAAAACATTTGTTTTCACTTAGTATGGAGGAAGACAGGTTTATGTCATCAATGATGTGAGGCTATTGTTTAGCAATGACCACAAAGGGTAAAGAAATGTTGGAAAACCCATTAACTTACAGTACATGTGTTTTGCTTGAAATTAACATGTTTATTTTGGGGGTTTAAATCGTATGCTTTCCATCTTAACTGGCTGTATAATAGATCCTTTACTAGCTACAACGCTACTAATATCCAACTTCGTCTTGATGAATGTCTCTTCTGTACTAGATATATTTAACTGGCTAGCTGCCCATTGCTAGCTGGTTGTATGGGCAGCTAGCTAGATAGGTTGGAACTGCATAGCTAGCTAGCATTACAGATCGACAAACAAGGTGAAAAGTATTATCTTAGCTAGATGGGTTATGAAAGTAATGCCTTATTGGAAAATAGTTCACTAACTAGCTAGTTTCCTGTCTTTGATTTGCTTTAAAGTCATGTTCAAAATGCTCAACAGCTAGATCAATAGCTTGGGTATGCAGTTTGGGTGTGCAGTTTGTCCCGACCATAAAACACATTTTAGGTTTTTCAAACCTGATCTGTAATCCACGACAACTAGCTGGCTCGGGTCTTTGAATTACACAAAGTGGTGATATAATTTTCTCATCAATATTTGGGATTTATGCTGATGAAGAGTGACAGCTTCTGCTTTGAAAAATATATATTATTATTATTATTGGTTGTCGGGCCTACAAAAAGGCAGTGGGGCCAGTTGCCCATCCCTGTTGTAGGCTATTGAATTAGCATTTCACCACCATGGCTTCGTAGCTTGAAATATGTGGTAAAAGTTATTCCTTTTTTTTATTCAAATTGATGGCTTGCACAACACAAGTCCGACATCAACTCAGTTATAGATACAATACAACATTTTAAAATATATATTATCATATTTTAAGCCATTTAATGCAGCACTAAAATGAATGAATGCATTTGAATGAGAGATTCACTTTTCTTTACCTCTTGTGGGTAGTACCGAAGCTGTTGGCAGGGGGCGTGTCCGAACATGGGGCGGCAGGGTAGCCTAGGGGTTAGAGTGTTGGACTAGTTATCAAAAAGTTGCAAGTTCAAATCCCCGAGCTGACAAGGTACAAATCTGTCGTTCTGCCCCTGAACAGGCAGTTAACCCACTGTTCCCTAGGCCGTCATTGAAAATAAGAATTTGTTCTTAACTGACTTGCCTAGTTAAATAAAGATAAAATATATTTTTTTAAACCTGTCTTCCTTCATAAGCACTCAGAAGCCAATGTTCATTAGCATTAATAAATGAATCAATCAACTGTATTTTATAAAGCCCTTTTTACATCAGCAGTTGTCACAAAGTGCTATCCAGATACCCAGTTTAAAACCCCAAAGAGCAAGCAATGCAGATGAAGTACAGTGGCTAGGAAAAACTCCCTAGAAAGTCAGGAACCTAGGAATAAACCTAGAAACAAGTCTTTGAGGGGTGGCCAATCTCATAGAGAATGACTGGTGGTGTTAGCTAGTTATCTTTATGGCACAACAGATTGCAAATATCTACATAAAACATTTTGTCATTGATATTCTGTGTCTAACAAAATTGCCATTTCAAGTATTGTTCTTTGATTGAAAAGGGTTACAACCGGTATGAATCACGACCATCAGATAGTCTAAAATGCTAACTAGCTAACACCGCCAGTCATTCTCTATGAGAATGCTAACGCTAACGAACGTCAGCTTCTGAGTTGGCTTTTTCCACATTTTGTTGTGTTACAGCCTGAATTTCTAATGGATTCAATTGAGATATTTTGTCACTGGTGCAAACATAATTCACCATAATGTAAAAGTAGAATTATGTTTTTTGAAATTTTTACAAAATATTTATAAATTAAAAGCTGAAATGTCTTGAGTCAATAAGTATTCAACCCCTTTGTAATGGCAAGCCTAAATAAGTTAAAGAGTAAAAATGTGCTTAACAAGTCACATAATAAATTGCATGGACTCAATCTGTGTGCAATAAATGGTGTTTAAGTGACAATGCCCTCAAAGCCGGTGTTTGAAGGATATATTGGCAAGGTTGTTAGGCCCGAGACGAAGTCCAATATATCCTCCAAACACCGGCTTCGAACAGGTTAAGAAACAAATTAAAATAATGATTGACATATTTTCAGTAAAAAATTCATTTTGTTTGGCCTGCTTTTCTATAGAAATGTCTTTGAAGATATCCATAAAAACTATTCTGATTCATGATTTTGACTGGCTAAGAAACGTTGCCTGCCTGTCTTTCCCGTCCTAACTCACGACACATTCATTACTATGGGACAGCAGGAGATTGAATTTAAATACTGAAACAATGTTGTAAATGTCGAAGAGACAGACAACAAGTTTTATACAAATCTCCGTTGTTGAAAACCAAATGTTAGTCTGAAAGAAAGGGGAGATAATGTTACAGTAGAAATCAAGTTGGTTGGGCTGATGAGACAGTGGATTGTGCAGTGAGATGGAACAGTAAATAGGCATTTCAACGTCACAGCCTTACTTGTGTAACTTATGGAATAGAAACCGGTTGGAATGTGGTTTTAACCAATCAGCATCCAGAATTAGACCCATCCGTTGTATAAGAACATATAGTTCATGTCAATATGTTGATAAATGGTAGGGTTGTGGTCAACAATGTATCAGTGACCAAGGTCATTATGCAACCTAACAGCTGGTAGGTAACCCAGGTCCAGAACCCCTTTTCCTGAGTGGTTAGACAGACAGAGACTGGGGAAGAGGAAGACAGACTGAGATGATACTGGGTTAGAGAAACAGGAAGGATGTTAAGCTCTAGGAGGATCTGACCCGTTCCCTTTGTAACTCTCTCCCTCCTTTGCCCTTTCCCTCCTTATTCTTTTCCTCCCCTTCTTCCTGCCTCAATCCCTCTCCCCTTCTCCCTCTACCCCCTCTCTTCTCTCCCCTTCTTCATCTCTCTCCTGCAGGACTTCAGGGCAGCAGTGTTGGAGGCGGTGGGGGAGGATGGGGAACCTGTGGTGGAGGAACAGAGGCTGGGGGAGATACTGGGCACACTCCCTGAGGTCTACATACTCCACAGCAACATCCTCACTGAGCTGGACTCACGCATCAGACAATGGTGAGACATGCAGTACGTTAAACACAGTGGGATATCTATATATGCAGATTCAGTGCCTCTTTTATATCCCTGCTGAAGACACCATTTTATAAATTTTATAAAGATGTGTTTAATGTATTATTTTAATTAGCTAATATTATTATTATTATTATTATATGCACTCATAAATAAATACCCCCAGACTTGTAAATTCCATAGAAATGAAAAAGCATAGACAGTTCTGCACTTTAAACGCATCAAGTGGAATGATTGTAAATAGTATCCAACTGTATATTTTTTTATTCTTATTCATTCAGGAGCTCAGGAGGTATCGACATGTTTCTATGTCCGTAATTCAATAACTTACCTGTCAACTGTTATTCAATAACATACACTCATCCAATCCTCCAAACCTCAACATAATTCCATTCCCCATCACCAGGGAGGAGAGCCAGAGGGTGGTGGATGTGATCCTGTCTCGACGGGAGGAGTTTGCTGGGTTTGCTACCTACATCTCTGAGTATGACCGGAGCATGTCCCTACTGGCAGAGAGCTGCAAACTCAACCCTGCCTTCCATGACATCGTCAAGCAGTTTGAGGTAAGAGGCTATACTTAGTCTGAGCTTAGAGACTACTTATAAAAGTGGAAGTCCTTTACCTAAAACCCCAATGTGAGTCTTTATCTTGTGTTGATTTAAACTAACCTTTGGATATGCATGCTCAGAAGAATCAGTCCTGAGGTCATACCCACTGTACCTGCCAGTCTGTAACAATGTCTTTATTCAGCCAGGAGTTCCCCGTTCCCTTTATATAGCAGCTTTAGTCTGTCAACCAGACTCCACTGGGAGTCAATGGCCTTTCCAAACCCTCTCTATTCTGCTCTGCTCTATGGGACTGACTTTTCAACGTGCTACTCTCATGTTTTATACCTCTCACCAACACCAACCCTTTTTTGTACTGTGCATCCCTTTATCTTGGCTGTCAACAGGAAGTACTATCTGAGAGGATGTCATCACTGGTTAACGGGAATTG
Organism: Oncorhynchus clarkii lewisi; assembly: GCF_045791955.1. Classification (NCBI taxonomy): domain Eukaryota; kingdom Metazoa; phylum Chordata; class Actinopteri; order Salmoniformes; family Salmonidae; genus Oncorhynchus; species Oncorhynchus clarkii. The sequence goes on along the minus strand of NC_092153.1, from coordinate 46,990,567 downwards.
ATCATGTGATCACCATATCCATCAGGAAGAATACGTCACGCAAACTTGCTTTGCACAGCTCCGTAGTATGCAAAGGGATTCTCAGTTGAGTAGCGAATGTGTAATCAAGGTCCCTAATGATGATGATAGGAACCATTATTAACCATGGCAGATGATGTAAAACATGCTCCCAGATAAGACCATCTGGATGCAGCCATGGATTTCTTATTTCCTCTCCAGGCCTGAGTGGCCTGTATCATTGATTCAGTGCTCATATAGTGGAAGTTTCTCACATGCTTCAGGTCACCTTGCTTTTACCGTGTTAAGTCCTATTGATTGGTTATGATAGAGTTAGCAGTTTGACTTGGAGAAGGATCTATAAACGCACTATTTCAGTATTGGAGTGGCCTTTGTGTTAAGTTTTTCCAATGAATCTACCAATTAGTCTCAGCTCTCATTAATACAAAGATTGTACACAAGACCACCCACATATATGCATAACATACCGTTTCTTGCATATAAATGAGTTAGAGGTTCCTAGACATATTTTGAAGCACCTCAAGTTTCATTATAATTATGTTAATTTTGGAAATGAGTCTTGGCTCTCACTGCTACTAAGATTGTACCCAAGACCACCCACAGATATGCATAGCGTACCGTTTCTTGCATAGTCATGAGTTAGTGGTTCCTAGCCATATTTTGATGCGTAGTGATTGGTAGACAATGATTCTACGCATCTCAATAGTGATTAGGAATGCAACCAGACAAGGAAGCAACTGTCTTAGCTTATGAATATTCACGAGCAGCTGCCCTCACCAGATATACTGTGGCTCTACGGGACTGACAATGTAGGTATCGCAGAGAGAAAGAGGGAGGGAGAGAGAGAGAGCGAGAGAGAGCACGAGAGAGAGAGAGAGGGAGAGGAAGGATAAGAGAAACATTTGACTTATATAAGCTCTTTTTTTCAACCACTCTATAGATAAAATAAGCATTATCACTGAATGTATGTCAGAAAAATCCAGTGTTTATCTCAAAGTTAAACACTTTGGGGAATGTTATGAATATTAACGTTATTTCTAGTTAAAAGCTTATAACTACACATAACATCCCCTCGTCTTGGCTTTGTAGTGGTTACATCAGAGACAGTAAGAGTCAATAAAGGTGTGATGGCTGCTGTGTGGTGTGAGAGGACTGCCAGGGGGACTCCTTCTGTGTGTAATGAGACACACAGGGCTCTCTGGGACAGCAGTAGAAATTCACAGGTCACAGCCAGAGTCACAGCCAGAGTCACAGCCACGCAGCTGAGAGGTACAGTAGTTTATCCAGCCATGGCAGTTTAGCCAACGATCAATGCAGAAAGTGTTTTCCATAATGTCAGGTGACCATTTAGATGATTTCGTGGCCTTGGGACTATTAAGGTTCTATCTGCTCCTAGTTCTGAGATATTGGACATCAACGTTTTCACATCCAAGATCTCAGAACGGTTTTGTAGTGAATTCTTCTTTCATAACCCATTAAGTTCCTCACCTTAGAGATACCCCAAAATTTGAAGACATTGGTAAATCAGTTTTTTTAGGGGTTGTCAATCTGGGTTCAGTCGTAAGGTTCTATCTGGCACAGAATGTTGCATTTATTTCAATTTCAATAGAAACATGCAGACATTTAATGATTCAATGAAGAGAATACCCTTCCTTCTTTCTAATCACATCATCAAATATATTAATTCATGTTCATCACACATTTGTTAAAGCGATAGTTCACTAAAATGACAAATACACTATATCCTATGGAGAACTAGCAACATTGCTAAAGCTTAGCTCTGGATGAGTAAACGGACATATTGTTCTGGTCTCTGACACTCAAAGTCAGTAAACAACTTACTAGTTATCAATAAAATGTGGTAAGTTTGTAATTGTGGTGAAATACCACTTCCATGGAGGTTTTCTTATTGATATAGAACAAGACAAAAACAGCAATGTCTCTACAGTGGGCTCTAAACATGCTTTATTTATTTGTTTCTACCGTACGTTATGCCAATTCTTCTGAAAAGTGGTGGAACAAAATAAATGACAAAAGAGGACCAGAACTGACATGAATAATCAAGGATATGATAAATGTATAGTTTTGAGAGAATTCATATTTTTCAAATCCCAGATCTCAGAACTGTTTTGTGATGTCTTTCTCTTTCATGACTCATTAAGTACAATACCTTATGTTATTTTATTGTGTGATTGGACTGCAGATGAACCTTATAGCACCAAGTTCAAAGGATTTTGCTCAGATAGAACTTTCAAATGTTAAATTTTTTTTTAAATCGTAAATGTACTTAAAAAAAAAATCTGACATATCTCACATGTAAAGGACCACCTAAAGAGCAACTCTATGTGAAGAACTAATTCAGATAGATCTTATAGTCCCAAGGCCTCGTACATCTTGTATACTTTATATCTCTTCGTTATTGGTTAGATTAATGTTCATTTTGTAAAGCTTAAAGAGTTCCTCTCTCTCTCTCTCTCTCTCTCTCTCTCTCTCTCTCTCTCTCTCTCTCTCTCTCTCTCTCTCTCTCTCTCTCTCTCTCTCTCTCTCTCTCTCTCTCTCTCTCTCTCTCTCTCTCTCTCTCTCTCTCTCTCTCTCTCTCTCTCTCTCTCTCTCTCTCTCTCTCTCTCTCTCTCTCTCTCTCTCTCTCTCTCTCTCTCTCTCTCTCTCTGAGGTAAGTGGAAGGGCAAGCTCTTCAAGCGTTGGTCCAGCAGTGCTGTGTTGTGGGGTGTAATTTCATTGTGGATGTGGTGATGACAGTGATGAAGTAGCTATGCGTTGTGATCAAATCACCATAGGACCTTAAAAGATAAAAGCCCCTCTTCAGCCAATTTGTTGTTTACTGTGCTGCTATATACAGCGGCCAATGGTGTGTGTGTGTGTGCATGTGTGTGTGCCTGTGTGTGTGTGCCTGTGATATTGAATGCTTGTGTTGGTGTTTGTGCCTAGGTGTTTGTGTTCCCTTGAGAAGGAAACACAGGAGGAGGAGAGTGTTTGTGTGTGAGATGCAGCAGGTGCACAGAGAGAGATAAAGACAGTGTGATGGTGATAAATCCCAGTATAGGCAGCTGGGTAATGAGGCAGACACAAGCTAATTAGAGAGGCAGCCTCCTTTACAACTCCCCAATTAAATCAGCTGTGTGTGCAGCCAGCGAATCAGATGGCCATGACTGTATGTATGTATGTATGTATGTATGTATGTATGTATGTACGCACTAATTATCATATTTGGCTTGCCACAGAAGCCATTTCAGCCGTACAAGTGTCAACTGGATCACAATTTACATGAACATGCAACACTTGAGGTGCTGGTGTTCTGTCAGGGAGAGGTTTTAATGATGGGATGTTTTTATTGAAAAGGGAGGGGGAGGGTAATCCAAAGTGAGAGAGAGGAAACCACACAGAGCTAATGTAAGGTGCCTTTAGAGAGACTCTTATGGAAAAACACATGACTTTCACATGTGATCACATGTGATCTTATGTGAAGTTAATGTGATAACGTGACATCATATAAAAGCAACATGTGATAACATGAAACTACACGTGATAACATTTGAGCGCATGTGAAAGCATGAGTTACATGTCTAGCATATCACAGAGGGTGTTCTTTAGTGAAAGAGTATCCAACATAATACAGATAGAATCCAGAATACCCAAGGGCAGCTGTCTAGGCCCCTTACTTTTTTCAATCTTTACTAATGACATGCCACTGGCCTTGAGTAAAGCCAGAGTGGCTATGTATGCGGATGACTCAATACTATACACGTCAACTACTACAGTGAGTGAAATCATTGCAACACTTAACAAAGAGCTGCAGTTAGTTTCAGAATGGGTGGCAGGGAATAAATTAGTCCTAAATATTTCAAAAACTAAGAGCATTGTATTTGGGACAAATCCTTCACTAAACCCTAAACATCAACTGAAACGTTTAGTAAATAATGTGGAAATTGAGCAAGTTCAGGAGACTAAACTGCTTGGAGTAACCCTGGATTGTGGTGAAAACATGTTGATACAACAGTAGTAAAGATGGGGAGAGGTCTGTCCATAATAAAGCACTCTGCCTTTTAAACAACACTATCAACAAGGCAGGCCCTAGAAGGCTCTAGTTTTGTCGCACCTGGACTACTGTTCAGTCGTGTGGTCAGGTGCCACAAAGAGGGACCTTGGACAATTACAATTGGTTCAGAACAGGGCAGCATGGCTGGCCCTTGAATGTACACAGAGAGCTAACATTAATAACATGCAAGTAAGTCTCTCATGGCTCAAAGTGGAGGAGAGATTGACTTCATCACTACTTGTTTTTGTAAGAAGTGTTGAGGTGCTGAATGCACCAAAGTGTCTGTTTAAACTACGAGCACACAGCTCAGACACCCATGCATACCCCACAAGACATGCCACCAAAGTCTCTTCACAATCCCCAAGTCAAGAACAGACTATGGGAGGTGCACAGTACTATATAGAGCCATGGCTACATGGAACTCATTTTCACATCAGGTAACTTATGCAAGCAGTAGAATCAGATAAAAAGAAAACAGATCAAAAAGGATGTGAATAGACACACAGGCACAGACACACATGAACATGATAAGACACGCACTCTAAACACACGTACATGTGGATGTTGTATTGTAAATATGTGACCGACCGGCTCAAATCGGTCTTATGTAGCAAAATTCCAAATGGTGTTTTTTACATTGGATACAAGTAGAGACTCAGAGCTACAAAATTGTATATCACACACTACAGTTGAGGTACAATGGGAAAGTAATTCTGCTTTGAAAGTTAATAAACTTGTAAACTCCCTTTTGAGAAAATGGCCTTTGAATGTTTTGGTACTACTATTGGAGAGTCCTTCTTTGTCTACACCCATTCAGCATCGTTCCCACCCTCTTTAGCTTTAGCCCCACCCATCTCTTTAAAGGGTTGATCCGAGCGTTCTGTAAAAACAACAGCAGTCAGGCACCCAAGCTAACTTGCTAGTGAATTCCAGATACAAATGAGAGAACATTACTCGCCCTAGCAGAGCTGGTTAGGCTGTTATGTTATCCAGAGTGTTGGTGACTGCAACTGTGCTGTCAGATTGTCCATTCATATATTCTGAGCGTTTCGCTCTCAGACCGTCCAGAGTGCACACTGGACGCTCTGGCCAATGAGTAGAGTTGATCTGAACGTTCTGACCTCACAATGGCAGTTAAGCACCCAAGCTAACTAGCTAACATTGTCTAGCTTGCTAGCTACTTCCAGACACAAATGAGAGAACACCCCACTCTGACCATTTTACTCGCCCTGGCAGAGCTGGTTAGGCTATTTTCATGTTTTTCAGGGCGTTGGTGACTGTAATTGTGATGCTGGTAACAATTTACACAGCTAGCACAGTGGATCTGGACCGATTCCGGCTGCGAGTCGAGGCACTCGGCTGAGAGTCAGACTCGGCTGAGAGTCAGACTCGGCTGAGAGTCAGACTCAGCCGACGTCATGTGCCTTCGGCAGTATTACTTGAGGCTAGGATGCAGGGATTGAGCTCGGGCCGATTCCGGTGTGAGTTATCTGGCCCAAATGAATTACTTTGGGGCTCGGGCCAATTCCGATAAGAGTTATCTGGCCCAAATGTATTACTTGGGGCTCGGGCCGATTAGGGCTACGCTCTGAGAGATGATTACACGGGCGGCTTTATATAATTAACATTTCATTATTTATTTTTTCCATATTTTCTCATTGTTTCTGTGATTTAAAAAAATACAATTAACATTTAAATGAAATTCTTTCAGAGTCCTGTGTAGTATTTTAGTATTTTGATACTTTGTGCAAGCATTAAAAAAAATTGTGTCTTGAACTTCCCAAGTGGCGCAGCGGTCTAAGACACTGCGTTGCAGTGCAAACTGCGTTTCTACAAATGCTGGTTCGAGACCCGTGTTGACCGGGAAACCCATGAGGCGATGCACAATTGGCCCTGTGTCGTCCGAGTTAGGGGAAGGTTTGGCCAGCTGGAATGTCATTGTCCCATCGTGCTGTAGTGACTCCTGTGGCGGGCTAGGTGCATGCACGCTGACACGGTCACCAGGTGTATGGTGTTTCCTCTGAGACAAAATGCTTTTTTGTGGATGGGAATCATTTGTATAAATGTATAAAATGTATGTATAAAATGTATAATAGTAATATTTTAAGTCACTAAATTGGGTAATTTTGTATACATTTATTTAAATTTGCATAGGGACGCTTCTGGGGGGATTCTGGTAAGATCCCGGCAAAGTGGCTGAATTCTGGTAGATGGAAACGGCACGATGTACTTGGGCCCATTCTGGGCAGTCATTCATTTTGATTCCGGGCCGAGTCCGACACCCGATTCCAGGCCAATTCAATTAGTTCCGGCCCCCCAGAAGAGGGCCGCTTCTGGGCCGATTCCTCATTGCTAGCTGGGTAATTACGCTTTTTTACCAACGTTTACTGACACGGGCCATATTCAACTGGTGTTGAGCGTTCGGAAATTCATAATTTATTCTGTGCTCTGGCACACTCAGACGAGAGTGCTCTGAAATCTGAGAAGATAGCCAGACTGAATTTACGAACGCACCCAAAATGGTTACTTGCATAGTGGAGTCTTTTGTTAAGACATGTAGCTAGCTAGGTAAACAATGAACCATAATCCCATCTCATGACATTACTACCCTGCATGTATCTGCAGGAAGTTAGCCAACCCGGTTCAATGTTAGCTAGCTGACATTGGGCTATAGCTAGCCAAGCAAATGGCTCTGAGATACGAATAATAAGAACATACACATAACGTTAGCTAGCGAGCCAGCCAGCTAACATTAGCTAGCTAGCCAACAGTACACATTAACTTGAAATGAAACCACTTTCTGTCAAAATTAGAAGCATGTAATATCTGAAAATGTAGCTAACTAGACTATCTTACACATATACATCAAGGATGGACGCATCTCCTGTCGGATGCCATGGTTGCCCTTAGTTTGAAGATGTAATTCGGAGACAGGTGTTTTCTCCATCTCCAACATTCTCAAATTCCACTGATTTCAAAACTCGGTCCTGCAGAAAGTGGAGAGCAACACTTATCCAGTTTTACTACGCGATACATCTTTAAAAACTGCGTTAGACAGGATTACCTACACATACTGACCAGCTCAAACAGACAGAAGAAGCATGCTATATGGCAGACCAATCCAAACTCATCTCTTGGCATGTCCAGCCCACCCATTATCTGATTAAAAAAAAGTTTATGTTCAAAGGTTCTCCTGTGAAGTAGTGACCCACGACATGCGCCTAGTTTTCTGAAACGGGTCACATATGTGATAGTGGAGTAGTGGCCTGAGGGAACACACTAAATTCAATTAGCTTTGCAGCAGCTAATGGGGATCCTTAATAAATACAAATACAAATCATCTTATGTGAAATAAATGTGACAACATGGGGTTGCAAAATTTCAACATATGATACCATGAAACTACACATGACAACATTATACATTTTTCACATACAAAACTGCAAGTCCGATTTTTACATGTGAATGTATTTTAGATGTGCAAAATACAATTCCACTTGTGAGAGTTAGATATTCACATGTTAATATTTTTCACATTTGAAAGTGAAAATTACATTTTCACATGTGAATGTTTTTCACATGTGATAGTGCAAATTAGATTTTCACCTGTGAAAAACTTTCACATGTGAAAATGCAAATTCCCATGTGAATCTGCAATTTACATGTGAGATGAAAATATGTTATTGTCCCTCATGTGAAAAGGTGGTTTAGGTGAACTCTAAATGTAATACATGTGAACAGCTGACCTCACATCTGTCTATTTTGTTTTTACATGTGAACATTTCAGCTCAACATGTGAAAACAGCTATTACACATGTGAAACTACACATTTCACATGTGTTTTTTGTAAGGGAAGTAATAAATAGTGTCACGCTGCTCTGCTAAAATAGTGTAAACGTCTTTATGTGATCAATGTGATTACGTTTGATATTATCACCTAGTGCTGGCTTTTCAATATGATTTACTTTGAAGTCCAACGTGTTGGAACCCAAGTGAAATCAGTTATTGACATAGACATGGTGGCATAGCAGGAAGATTCTCATTTGAAGGGATTCCATAGGGCAGAAGAATAGAGACAGTACAGGGTTTGTGTGGTGAAGAGATTTGGAGGGGTCAGGTTGGTGGTCAAACGTTATGTCAAGATTATCTCATTCATCCTTCTGTCATCTATGTGTGTTCAGATCGTGAGGCGTGTTAAATAATAGTTACTGTGTATATACGTATAAACATGCACAATGTAATGTGAAAGGTTATGTGATCACATGTGAAAATCGTCATGTGAAATATCAATACATGAGAACGGTTCCAAAACCACATAGTTTCACATGTGAAATCATGTGACATTTCCACATGTGAAATCATGTGACATTTCCACATGTGAAATCATGTGACATTTCCACATGTGAAATCATGTGACATTTCCACATGTGAAATCATGTGGTTTTTCCATAGGGGGAGGGAATGGAGTAAGAGAAAAGGGGATTGAAACAGAGACAAAGAGAGAAAGAGAATTTAGGGAGGTGGATTAGCTGATTAGAGGTGGGGGTTTGACACTAGAATCCTGGTTCCAAATCGTTGCTCTATTTTTACTCCGTTCTGCTATGCTCCATCTCTCATAATGAAGACCAAGGTTGGTGTGTGGTGGCTATTAATCCTCCCCTTTGTAGGGCCAGCAATATTGTCTCGCCAGCCCTGTGTGTGTGTGTGTCCGTACATTTGTGGGTGTGCTTGCATGTGTCTGTGTGTGTGTCCTTGCGTGCCTGTATGCGCGTTTGCATGTGTGTGCGTGCATGCGTACGTGTGTGTGTGCTTACATGTGAGTGTGTGTATGTGTGTTTGTTTGCGGGCCTGCGTGTGTGTGTGTGTGTTTGGGGGAGGGGGGGGGGGGGGGGGGGGGGGGGGGGGGGGGGGGTGCGTGTGTGTGTGTGCGTTCCACAGTCACGCAGTGTAAACGAAGGGATGGTTGTCTCAGTCCCGCGGGGGGGTTATCTCTTCGTCTCTAATGAGGAACGGGGCTCTATTGGGTTAGGAGACTTCTCAGTCAATGGTGATGTGTGGATCTGCTCTGGGCCCTTTGTATTATAGACCCTCTCTGGGACTGGGAATACATGTCCGTCAGACACAATTAGCCTCTGAAAGATTTGTTTTAGATATCTTGCTTATTCTCCCCTTTGAAGGGATTCCATAGGGCAGAAGAATAGAGACAGTACAGGGTTTGTGTGGTGAGGAGATTTGGAGTGGTCAGGTTGGTGGTCAAACGTTCTGTCAAGATTATCTCATTCATCCTTCTGTCATCTATAGCTTTGATTGCATCATTTTAACAGCGGTTACCCAAGTTGAGAGTAGTGTTGTGCATTGTATTATTTATTTGCGTGTGCGAGGTTACGTGTTCATGTCTGTGCGCAATGCGTGTGTGTATGTTCCACAGTCATGCATGCAGGTGTGTGTTAACCTGGCAATGTGTTTATGTGTGCAGAAGCAAGGTCCAGATGGAGCTCAGGTCCAATTGAAGCACCAGCTGCTGCAGGTCATTGTGAGAGTCCTCCAGTACCGCATGCTGCTCACAGGTATTTGACACACACCTCATAATGTACTATTGCAAAATTGTAATACTAACTTCCATTTATGTACCCCATCTTGGCTCTCGACCTTGAATAGTGTTATGCGGCATTCTGCACATTATTCATCCATTTCTGTTTTTGAATAATTTGTTTGTTTGTGCCATTATGTTTTGTAGATTACTTAAACAACCTCTCCCCTGATTCAAAAGAATATGAGGATACACAAGGTATGGTCTTTCTCTGCTTTATAAGAATTGCCAAGGTCAGACACACACACACACACACACACACACACACACACACACACACACACACATATATACAATATCATAGGTTAGTTGTTTACTCCCTGCATATTAATGGACATTAACCCTTTCTGTCTCTCCCTCTGTGTTCCAGCTGCCTTAGTCATCGTTTCAGAGGTGGCAGACCAGGCTAATGAAAATCTCAAGCAAGGGGTAAATCGGTGTGTCTGTATGGGTGTTTCTCTATTTATTTCAGACGACTGTGTACATGTGCTCATGCAAGTGTTTGCTAGAGGTATGCATGTACAGAATGTACAAACTTGGAGTGTGAACTTGAAAGTGTGGAGACAGCTCACATTTTCCCTGTGTAAATCCTTCTTGGTTCCGCATGGCAACACTATTGTGAGTGAAATCGCGTCAGTCATCTTGGAGAGGCCTGTCTCTCTGCTCTCACTGGGCTCTGTTGCCTATTGATTAATGTGAGGGCGAGGAAAGATGATATCATCAAAGATCCCAGGTGCTTCGTAACAAAGGGTGCAGTATGAGTAAGGACATTACTTACATTGTAGAGCACACACACACACCCTCACGCAGATCCTCCTAGGATAGATCATATATCCCCTGTCTCTCACAGCCTCACACAGATCATCCTAAGATAGATCATATATATCCCCTGTCTCTCAAACAGCCACACAGATCATCCTAAGATAGATCGTATATCCCCTGTCTCTCAAACAGCCACACAGATCCTCATAAGATCCCCTTAAGGCAGAAAGCCTTAAGCCTTAAATGGTTGAGCATTTTGCCCTATCTGTTTTGGTCTGTAGTCATTGACAGTTTGGAAGCCTTTGTTAAGGCCTCTAGAAGTGCCACCAATTATTCATGAATGTGCTGTAATGTGAAAACACTTTACCTAGCATCCAACCTGCTTGCACCAATCCCTTGTAATTACAGAAAAATACTGTGAAATACAAATGCCTCAATTAATTTAATTAATTTATCCATTCATTCCGATTACGGTAGCATTTGCTTTTTTACAGTATAATACAGTATATTGTTTGGTATTGTACTGTGTGTCTATACGGTACTTTCTTTGATACCGTTTTTATATTACTGTAATATAAAATACTGAATTTTATTTGCCACCAAGCTGCCTGTAAGCTACTTTTTTTACTGCCTGTAAGCTATACTGTCAAATTCACGGTAACCCATTTACAGTGTATGCGTGTCACACACACACACACACACACACACACACACACACACACACACACACACACACACGATCTCTTCCACTCCTATTCAGTTTCCAGCAGCACATCCCTTTCCACTGCCCTCCCTCTCATTCACAAGGACAGTTCCTCTCTTTACCCATCTCTCACAGGAAAATTCCTCCTTATCTCACTCTCCTCTCTTGTCCCTCTCTCTCTCTCTGTCTCTCTGACACACAGGATAATTTGTTGCGGCTGGTTCACATTGAGTACAGTGTCAGAGGCAAGAGAGATCTACTCAAGCCAGGAAGGGTGAGATCAGTCTGCCTCTCTCTCTTTCACTCTCTCTCTCTCTCTCTCTCTCTCTGAACAGTGTTACTCTGTTCAACAAACATAACATAAACAGTGAATAATACCAATCTCAGACCGTGGCCGCCTAGAAATCCGACACGGGATCTAAAAGCCCACTGCTAGTGCAGTACAGGCAGTCCTCTTGCTAACATGTTCTCTATTTCTGTGTGTTTGCAGATGTTTGTGAAGGAAGGCACTCTAATGAAAGTTTCCAGGAAAAGCAGACAGCCCAGACACCTATTTCTGGTAACTATTACCGGTCTACTAACCACTATCCTCTTCATGTGCCATTAAAACGTTCACTAATATTTCAGAATCACACATGGTGGTTATTCGGATCATGTAAGGGTGGGGTCTCATCCAAGTTTTCTGGATACTGTTGTGGCTGGTAAAGGCAATCAGATGTAGAGGGAGACAGGTTCTGACTTAGAATATGTGGACAACTACAAATACCTAGGTGTCTGGTTAAACTGTAAACTCTCCTTCCAGACTCACATCAAAGATCTCCAATCCAAAGTTAAATCTAGAATTTACTTCCTATTTCGCAACAAAGCATCCTTCACTCATGCTGCCAAACATACCCTTGTAAAACTGACCATCCTACCGATCCTCGACTTCGGCGATGTAATTTACAAAATAGCCTCCAATACCCTACTCAATAAATTGGATGCAGTCTATCACAGTGCCATCCGTTTTGTCACCAAAGCCCCATATACTACCCACCACTGCGACCTGTACGCTCTCGTTGGCTGGCCCTCGCTTCATACTCGTCGCCAAACCCACTGGACCCTGCTAGGTAAAGTCCCCCCTTATCTCAGCTCGCTGGTCACCATAGCAGCACCCACCTGTAGCACATGCTCCAGCAGGTATATCTCTCTGGTCACCCCCAAAACCAATTCTTCCTTTGGCCGCCTCTCCTTCTAGTTCTCTGCTGCCAATGACTGGAACGAACTACAAAAATATCTGAAACTGGAAACACTTATCTCCCTCACTAGATTTAAGTACCAGCTGTCAGAGCAGCTCACAGATTACTGCACCTGTACATAGCCCATCTATAATTTAGCCCAAACAACTACCTCTCCCCCTACTGTATTTATTTATTTTGCTCCTTTGCACCCCATTATTTCTATCTCTACTTTGCACATTCTTCCACTACAAATCTACCATTCCAGTGTTTTACTTGCTATATTGTATTTACTTCGCCACCATGGCCTTTTTTTGCCTTTACCTCCCTTATCTCACCTCATTTGCTCACATTGTATATAGACTTATTTTTCTACTGTATTATTGACTGTATGTTTTTTTTTTTCATGTGTAACTCTGTGTCGTTGTATGTGTCGAACTGCTTTGCTTTATCTTGGCCAGGTCGCAATTGCAAATGGGAACTTGTTCTCAACTTGCCTACCTGGTTAAATAAAGGTGAATAAAAAAATAAAAAAAGTTAAAACAGGGTGAGGCAGAGAGGCAAAGGGAGGAGACAGAGGGAGGCAGAATGTAGAAGCAGGCAGAGGAAGGAGGACAAGGCCACAGGGCCACACCTAGGGTTGCAAAATTCCAGGAACATGAAATAAATTCCCTGGTTTTCCCAAAATAACAGTTGGAGGATTCCGGATTTCCTGCTTATTCCCTCCTGATTCCGAGAATCCTCCAACCGAGATTTTGAGATAACCAGGGAATTTGTTGAACGTTCCCAGAAATTGACAACCCTAGCCCCATCATATCCAGCCAGGTGCCTCCCTCTCTCAGGGCTTGTTTTCGAGGGCCCTGCTTCCTCACAGGATGTTTGGTGTGGGTCACTGGATGCTGGCTTCCTGTGCAGTGAAGGGACTGACAGGGCTGCAAAGACCAGACACTCTGTAGACTGGGGGGAGTGACATAAAACAAAGGGAAGTAAATGGTAGAAAGAAGAAAAGGGTGTCATATACTATTGTGACATTTACTAGTATGTACTTTATATTGAACTAAAACAAATAGCACAGTTGGTTCCTTGGAAGTTGTGGGAACGTATGTTCTTGGTTTCACATTGGTTGTGGGAACAACGCCGTATGTTTCTTGGAACAATTTGAGAGCATGACTTTAAATAGAACCATGAGGAAACATGTAGGAAACATAATGCTGAAGTACTGAAATTCCCACAAAAGAACGTTGTTTTTGAACATTCTCTGAATATTCTGAAAATATACATTTAAATAGAACCATAAGGAAACCTGTAGGTAACATAATGCTGAAGTATTGAAATTCCCACATAAGAACATTGTTTCTTAAAGTTCTCTTTTTGAGAACATTCCCAATGTGAAAATAGTTGGAGAACATTCCTAGAACATTACCAAAAATGTCATTCAATGTAACCATGTTTGAACTTTTAGGAAACATTATGTTGAAGTAATTAAATTTCAAGAAAATAAAATTGTTTTGTCAAGTTCCTTAAATGTGCTGAGAATGTTCTAATGCCAAGCAACTGTCCTGCACCATTCTCAGAACATTGTGCGAAAGTTGTATGCAAAATAACCATAGGGCAACCACGCTCTCACCGAGCTCTAAGAAACATATGGTTCTCAGAACGTTATGTGCTCGCTGGGAGCCATTCTCTGAGGAGCCATTCTCTTTCTCTGCTTCCTTTTCCTACCACTTTCTTATTGTCTTCATGTCTCTCTCTCCCTGTGTCTCCCAAATGGGTTGTATATCAAATCAAATCCATTTTTATTTGTCACATGCGTCGAATACAACAGGTGTAGACCTTCAACCAACAATGCAGTTCAAGAAATAGAGTTAAGAAACTAAAGTTTAAAAAAATATATAAAAAAGTAACACAATAAAAGAACATTAACGAGACTATATACAGGTGGTACCGGTACAGAGTCTATGTGCGGGGGTACAGGTTAGTTGAGGTCATTTGTGCATGTAGGTAGGGGGGAAGTGACTATGCATAGATCATAAACAGCAAGTAGCAGCAGTGTCAATGTAAATAGTCCAGGTGGCCATTTGATTAATTGTTCAGCAGTCTTATGGCTTGGGGTAGAAGCTGTTAAGGAGCCTTTTGGTCCTAGAGTGATGGTTGAGAGACTGTTGTGTGTGAGTAACTGGGTAGCTCCTCTGGAGTAGATGGCTGGAGAGGGGCAGCAGGTGTAATGTATGAGCCAGCGAGTCCAAACAGAGATGATGAAAGCCATCACTCACTTAGTGACACTGAGTAGCAGCGCTCAACAGCCATTAAGTCACTGTCATGGCAACCAAAGGAATGTCACTGCCATGGCAACTAAAGGAATGTCACTGTCATGCTAACCAGAGGAAAGTCACTGTCATGCTAACCAGAGGAAAATCACTGGCATGCTAACCAGAGGAAAGTCGCTGTCATGCTAACCAGAGGAAAGTCACTGTCATGCTAACCAGAGGAAAGTCACTGTCATGCTAACCAGAGGAAAGTCACTGTCATGCTAACCAGAGGAAAGTCACTGTCATGCTAACCAGAGGAAAGTCACTGTCATGCTAACCAGAGGAAAGTCACTGTCATGCTAACCAGAGGAAAGTCACTGTCATGTCAACCAGAGGAAAGTTTTAGAGAGGAGAGAGCCACGAGTGAAGGAAAGGATTAGGGGAGGATTGAGAAGAGAGAGGGACTGTCACAGAAGGGAAGAAACAGGTGAAGTACTTGAAGCAGAAGAGAGGAAGAGAAACGTGTTGGGAAAGTGAATTTGCAGTAGTTGAGCATCTAATGCATGATTAAAATGGAGTTTCTAGGTTGTACTTTGTACACATCTCTTAGTCTGTAATGTGTTTGTGAGAGCCTGGGGTAGTGTGGGGTAGGCCTGCAGTGTGAACACCCCTAAATCAGATCATATCAAATTTGATTTGTCACATACACATATTTAGCAGATGTTATTATGTAGTGAAATGTTTGTGTTCCTAGCTCCAACAGTGCAGTAGTATCTAACAATTCACAGCAATACACACAAATCTAAAAGTAAAAGAATGGAATTAAGAAATATATAAATATTAAGATGAGCAATGTCGGACTGGATTTCACTAGAATACAGTAGATTACAGTATATACATGTGAAATTAGTAAAACAGTCTGTAAACATTATTAAAGTGACTAGCGTTTCATTATTGAAGTAACCAGTGATTCCATGTCTACGTATATAGGGCAGCAGCCTCTAAGGTGCACGGTTGAGTAATCGGGTGGTAGCTGGCTAGTGATGGCTATTTCACAGTCTGATGGCCTTGAGATCTAAGCTGTTTTTCAGTCTCTCGGTCCCAGCTTTGATGCACCTGTACTGACCTTACCTTCTGCATGATAGCAGGGTGAACAGGCCGTGGCTCGGGTAGTTGATGTCCTTGATGATCTTTTTGGCATTCCTGTGACATCGGGTGCTGTAGGTGTCCTGGAGGGCAGGCAGTGTGCCCCCGGTGATGCATTGGGCAGACAGCACCACCCTCTGGAGAGCCCTGCGTTTGCGTACGGTGCAGTTGCCGTACCAGGCGGGGATACAGCCTGACAGGATGCTCTCAATTGTGCATCTGGAAAAGTTTGTGAGGGTATTAGGTGCCAAGCCAAATTTCGTCAGCCTCCTGAGGCTGTTGCGCCTTCTTCACCACAATGTCTGTGTGGGTGGACCATTTCAGATTGTCAGTGATGTGTACTCCAAGGAATGTAAAGCTTTTCACCTTCTCCACTGCGGTCCCGTCGATGTGGATGGGGGTGTGCTCACTCTACTGTCTCCTGAAATCCACGATCAGCTCCTGAGTTATGTTGACGTTTAGGGAGATTTATTTTCCTGGCACCACAGTCAGGACTAGAGGGTCACATGCTGTTTTGTCCCTTTTGAGCTTGTTTTGTTGTTGTAGTGGTGGCTGGTTCCAGGGCCTCCACCCAGACCAGGCAGTTTCTCAGACCTGCTGGGAGCTGGAAGGGACCGGTGGAGAATTCCTGGATGCTGCCTTATGGGCCGCGGATGTTTAGAGCACACATAATGTGTGAATAATGATGTAACTGCTTTTGTCCCACTCTAAATAAGGCCCTCCAACACAATAGGCTGTAGTATGTTCTGAGGATTACAGTACGTTGGGTGTAATAAGCAAATAAACGTTGGTGCCTTTTTATCATATAGCCTTTGTTGTGTGTGACATGGGAATGTGTGGTTTGTGGCGTTAACGTTTGAATGTGTGAATAATATGAAAGGAAATCCCCCCCCCAAAAAAAAAAAAAATTGCGACCAAGGAGGTTCCACATTAATTGCTCTAAAGTCCTCCTCCAGTCTTCTTTTCACCTCATTGAACACCTGATTTACTAAACAAAAGGCACATCTCAATAGGTGGTCCAGGTATGACATGACATGACACAAGTGGGGGGGTGGGGTCTTCCTCTTTTGTTCTCTATTGCTCCTCAAGCAAGTCGGAAGATCAATGACATCACATCTGACCATCAGACCAACTCCTTGAATGCCTCACTCTTTGAAGTTTGCAGTTGTGTCGAAAAAAATATTATTTTGCTCAAAACATATACATTTTTACCCTTTAGTGTGTGTGCTTTACTATATACTTGGGATATCACTTTTCAACAGGAAAAGAGATAAGGGCTGTGTTTCCAATCTCCAGAAGTGTGTTCTTGTTCACTCCCCCCATGCATTTAAAAGCATTGGATTGGATGCAAGCATGGCTGGAGGGAGTATTCCTCACATTCCTTTTAAATCCATTAGGGAAAGTATACGAGCACACACTTCAGGAGAAGGGTAGAGTACCGGAATGTAGCCGTACATTTCAGGCTGGCAGTCAGGCTGTGTTTGCACACATGATAGTAATCATACCTCTGTCCCTCTGTTTCTGTCTACACCAGATGAATGATGTGATGCTGTACACCTATCCTCAGCAGGATGGTAAATACCGGCTGAAGAACACTCTTTACCTGTCTGGGATGAAGGTGAGTCCCACCCCCTCCTACTGAGATGACCGTCCCTGATCTTCAGACCTCACCCCTGTCCTATGGCTGTGTCACCGTGTCTTTCTGTCTGTCTGTGTGCTGACTGCTGTGCTGTGTGTACTGTTCTCCCAGGTCAGTATACCCGTCATAGACAACGTGCTCAATGCCCTGAGGATCGAGGTGAATGACGTCAGCATCACCCTGTCAGCCAGGTAAGTCAGAGCAGAGGACACCTGTCTGGGGCTTTGTACCAGTCTTGTCCGTTGGTTACATACAGTATATAATATATGTACTTATATATACATATACTGCATGTATACTGTATGTACACATGTATATGTACAGCCTGAACACATATCTGTTTCTGTGTCCCTAGTTCCTGTGGTGAGAGGGAGGACTGGTTCCACACGCTGAGTCGGGCCATAGCAGATCATGCTGCAGGCCTATGTACTTTCGGTGGCCTCTGCAGTGAGGTAATGAGTTCACCGCTGAATGACACTCAGGACAGGACATACCATTAAAGCTCACTTGTAACCAATTTAACCTGTGACATTTATAAAATGCACAAAAGGTTGTTAACGTTGTTGTAACATTGTTGTTATGCTGTTGTAACGTTGATGTATTGGTTTGTAATGTTGTTGTAACGTTGCTGCAACATTGTTTCCCCATGCAGGCACGTGAGAAGCTGTGGATGGCCCTGGGGGAGGCAGCTCCAGTGCTGGTGCCCGTGACTCATGTGATGATGTGTATGAACTGTACCTCCGACTTCAGCATGACCCTGAGACGCCACCACTGCAACGCCTGTGGGAAGGTGAGACACACACAGGCCTTACTGTAGGAGCCTGTCAATCATACTGCTGTCATAGGAGACTCTCACTCATACTGACCCCAACCCACTGTTTTACATTATCCTGGCAGACTCTTTTAGTATCTTGACTTCTTGATCTCCAACACTCCTTAAATCAGAGGTCCTCTCGTTCCACCTTCACACCTGTTCTCTCTCTCTCTACACCCAGGTGGTGTGTCGTGCCTGCTCCAGGAACAAGTATCCTCTGAAGTACCTCAAAGACAGGGTGGCCAAAGTGTGTGACCACTGCTACGCTGAGCTCAGGAAGAGAGGTGTCAGTATCTCAGGGGCGTGTGGTAACTCCAGCCCCTGCACCCACCGGGCCAGTCGGCCCCTCTCAGCTGTGTTCCAGAGCTTCCAGCCCCCAAGCCTGTGGAGGAGCAGGAAGAGCACCTCTTCTCTCAACCAGGTCTGCAATACCTCATCACCTTTGACCTTTATCAGTGTAGTTCTGAAGTTCTGCTCTGATGCAATATTCTGTGGTATGCCCTGCTAACTTCCTGATGTTGACCTCTGACCTATGTTGCAGGTGGTGTTGGGGGCTGAGGGCTCGGCCATGAGTGGCAGCCTGCAGCGGCGTAAGAAGAGCAAGAGGAAGTGGAAGAGGCTGTGGTTCCTCCTCAAAGACAAGGTGCTCTACACCTTCACAGCACGTGAGGTGAGGGGGCACAGAGTCTCCCACACCAGCCCCAAACACACACACACACACACACATACGTACACACACGTGCGCACGCACCCTCAATATACTCACAATATGCCCATATTATTCTGGACTCTTTTAAAAGCTTCTACAAAGTCTCTCCTGATATGGAGAAATTCTGTGCTCTCTCTTTATTTGTACCGTTTATTGTATGTTATTTTTACAAGCTTTGTAGGTAGCTACCATTTATAATAAGCAGTGTCGTTAACTTAAATCACAAATACAAGTGTGTGTTAGTTTCCTTGTTTCTCAAAATTCTGTAAAAACGTAATTGGTATATACAGCTGAGTATGTGACTTGTCCTTTATAAATGTCCCTACCTCACTCTCAACACAGGACAAGATGGCATCTGAGATTCTGCCCCTGCAGAGTTTCACAGTGAAGCTGACAGAGAGGCCGGAGGGAGAGGAGAGCTCCAACATGTTTCAGCTCTACCACAAGAAGACACTATACTACACCTTTAGAGCAGACGATCAGCACACTGCCCGCAGGTCAGGCTACACACACAAGCACACAGGCAGACACACTTACACATCTACCGTCTTCATGTTATTCACTTTTGTTTTGCAGGTGGGTCAATGCCATGGAGGAGGCCACAGTGTTATAACACCTGCCTGTCTGCACAGACCAACGCTGCCTGTGCATCGCCTATCGACCCACTCTCTCTTTCCTGGTGTCTTCTGCGCAAAACCATCCTTGACAAGGCTGCCATCTACAGGCAGAAGGGCATACATGCAGACCATGTGTGGGGAAAACATCCAAGAGTGAGCCTCTTTAAGGTGAAAACCTCTCAGTCGAGTACAGTGTATACTCAGACTGGGTCAGTTCCAAACTCACTGCAGGACTTTGTTTGGGTCAGCAGTGGCGAACAGGACCCTGAAGAAGGACGAAACGTTGGTTGCTAGACCCATTAAATGTTTGGGAGCATAATTAAAGTGTTTGACTTTCTTTTAACACAAATCTTCTGAGGAAATACATAGAGCCAGCTCAAGCACACACAGGTCCCTGTGTCAAAAGACCACAACTGCATGTCACAACTGTAAAACTCCTAGACAATGTGTATCAAAATGTTTGATTGACAGCCTTCAGTGCCAGTGCACATTCACACACTTGTCTTTTCTGACACTCTTTGTCTACCATGAACTTGTACATGGAACAACTTTGTATGGGTTCTGTTTTGGATAGTGCACACCACTGTACAAACAATACCAAATCAAAATGCTGCCCTACCATGGCAAAACGCAGTAACTACGTCATTTTTCTGAAATGCAAAAAAAAATTATATCGAGACAGACTGCAATTTCGGATATTCCATGATATATTCTGATCAACTGGCTTGTTCATGTGTCAGGAAACGAAATAACACATTAATCAGATAATACACCTACCTGGCCATTAAAACAGATCAAAGATTTTTGATCAGAATTCATAGTTACTGCGTTTTGCATTTGTCGGGCAGTATAAACAACTTTGGTATTGTATGGAGACGTTTATGTACTGTATTTTAAATATAGTGTAATATTCAATTCACACATTTTGAAGTGAGGTATAATAAGTATTTGTACAGCAATGTTATTGTATGATGTTACAAGCGAAAGCCATTTGAATCATTATATCTTGTCCAATGTACTCTCTGTGAACATACTTATTTTACACCACAGGTGTGTAATAACAATGCCAGAATGTGAAATGTTACAGACAGTTTTAGTATTATTCAACAAAAGATCATCTTGAAGTATATTTCATAGCTGAATGTACAGTTTCTGAACCTTTTCTGAAAGGGTGGTTACATTTTTGAAGTGCCAACAGTTTCCATTTGAATGCCATGCCATGTGTTATGGCTAAACAAATGTGCATATATCAAATGATAGTCTTTATGGGAACGGCTGAAAGTAAATGGTTAAACAAATCAATAAATATCCGTTTTAGCACCAACCGAGCGCTTTTCTTTGATGCTGATGATGTCACTCTTTTTTCCTCTCTCTTCTAATTCTCCTTCTTTGAGAACATCAGATATTAACAGACTATCCCTGTCAGACTTGTCAGACTACATTTTATTCTAGTCAAAAATGCAACCAGTCGTGCACATCATGAGTACATGTATCTACACTCGGTCGACACGTTTGGTCTTCACACCTGGGATTATGGGTTATACCAATAGTATTATGAGATTGTACCTCTAACATGGCGTTGCATATAGCACCATTTAAATGTTGATGTACAGTATACAGTTAAACAATTACAATAAATAAACTCATCAGAAAAAGTTGCTTCTTCCGTGCTTCCATAAAGACCAGCAGAGACGGAATGTACATTTCATCAGAAACAATGATGGTGCAGTTGATATGGCACAGTTACTAGGAGTATGTAAATCAAATCAAATGTTATTGGTCGCATACACATATTTAGCAGATGTTATTGCGGGTTTAGCGAAATGGTCAGTGGGTTATTTCCAGGTGAACATCATAGTGTGAAGGTCATTTCACAAACAGACAAACTCATCATAAACAAACTGATACCCGTGCAGATCATGGCCCTCTGTTTCTCTCGAGCTTTGAGCCTGGGGCTGATACCCGTATAATGCTAAAAAGTCGTGCAGGTGTATTTGTCGATCAAGCGGTGGTTTAGCGATTCTGTTGAAGCTTGAGCCCGGTCTAGTCCTAGAGACATAGCCTCAGACTAAGCTACCAAACATTTAAAAATGGAACTATCAAGAAGAAAACATCTCGCCTTGGAAGGTCACTTGATTAACTATCAAAGTCTTACGGATGTGTCTACAGCTAGCTAGCTATACACAGTCAAAATGCAGGGGCGCCTGTAAGAGGAGAACGCTACGAGGAAAATGATGAAGCTAAACAGAATGTAAACATGCGAGATCAGGATGATTCGTACGAAGCTAGTGCTAGATACCATTGGACTATAAACGAGAGATTGTTTTCATTTTTGTAACAGGCTTGACCAATGGTATTGCTTTGTTGATTTGTTTATTCTACTTACTTTATTTTTAAGTATCCTGCTTTACTGAGATTAGAATACCCGTTTTAACTTATCATAACCAAAATTGTTAGACATGTTTTATTATTTTCGCAGACACTCCTATCCAGTGCGACTTACAGAAGCAATTAGGGTTAAGTGCCTTGCTCAAAGGGCACAGACAGATTTTTCACCTAGTCGGCTCAGGGATTCAAACCAGCAACCTTTCAATTACTGGACCAACACGCTTAGCCGATAGGCTACCTGCATCACTTTATATTGTTCTATTAGGTGGCCTTTTCTTTGATGGTATGTACATCAAAGAAATGACATATTTACACTTATCTTATCCCCCCTACACTGTGTAAAGTATACAAATGAATAAGTATTGGACCATATTGTTTCTGTGTGTGCTCTCCCCTTTTGAAGACTATGCAATACAGTTTTTGAGAGAACCTCAGACACACACATCAGAAACATACACGATGTGATGCCTTTTACTTCAATTCCCCTCTCCACATAACATGGGTTAAAGCTGGTTTATGATACACATGATACACATTGAAATATTCCAGCCTCTTATTTTAATTGTGATTGTTGTATTATATGATGTTATGAGGTGATGATTGATATTACTGGTATGGCTGTAGTAGACATTGGCATGTCATCAGCCTTTGACACACTCATATCTCAGGTATGTACCTAAACAGGTGTGTATCTGGGCTCCTGTGGTAGTTGTTTCTGTGTAACTATGCTGCCTACCTGCAGTAATCTAAAGCACGTGGGGTTTCCTGATTCATTTTATGTATGTTTACAGTATATCCGTGTGATGACATTTGGGAGCAGTATTCTAAGTGCATGGGTGTTGTGTTGAGTCTTGAGAACAGTAATTGTGAAGGGTTTATGATACGGACTCTACCTCAAGTCTACAAGTCTACAGGTTCTATCTCTACAGGTGCATTCATCCCATACTGTCTTTGTGCCTACCCTGCTTCCCTGCTAGGACTGAACTGATGGTAATATGACACCAATAAGATAAGCTAATTAGCCATATCAAAGAGTTCCACTGAGCCCCAACCGACCAGCAGACCAGGGAAAGGAATGCAGCAGCTGGTATGAATAATTAAAGTTAAGAAACAGCACAAAACATTTTGTCCTACTTCTTTGCAACGCCTGCAATATTAATGGCCACAAGTTAAACAGAACACTGAAGGCCAACGGTAAGAGCTTTCCAGCAAAACAAGACCTTGTTTTCATTTTAATGTCTGATCCAGCCAGGTCCCCTGAAACTATATCAAAGCTTGGGTTTGATCCCAGAGTACACAGACTAACAGAACCTTATTAAGGTCAGTGAGGAGAGGGGAAATGGGGGGGAACTTAACAAAGGGATAGTATGAGGGAGGACAGAAGACTGGAACATGTACGGTGCAGGGGTTGAGGGGTAATGTGGAAGTATGTTTGGATATGTTAGATAAAGATAGAAAGATGGGGTGAGTGAGATTAGAGGAAGCAGTGAAGGATGGATGAAGAAAGAAATGGGGTTGCTCTAGTTACCACCATCCCTGGAGTCATCGTGGCCCAATACTAAGTCAGTGCTGAGAAGGAGAGAGAGGGAGAGAAAGAGAGAGAAAACGGGAAAAAATCCCTCTCTAAAGAACCTGAAAGACATTTTGCTCTACTTTTCGCTAATCCATCATGTCCTTTCCCACTGGGCACAGACGTCAGTTCAACGTCTAGTTTTGATTTACATTTGGTTGAGTTGTCAACTAAATGTCACCATGTCTTTGCTTTTAGGTTAAAAGTTGGGTGAAAGAAATACAAAATGCCCTTATGTTGATGACCTTTTGCTAATACTATTAGTTTGACTTTGATTCAACATAATCCATTTTTTTTGTCTAAATTAGTTGGAAACAACATTGATTCAACCAGTTTTTGCCAAGTGGGTTGTGCTCTCCCTCTACCTGAGCCTGTCTCCCCTTGTTCTCAGTGTTTCTCTCTCTCTATCTCTGCAGGAGCCAAGGAAAGAGGAATCAGAGACGGGTCACTGTGAGCATACTCAGATCAATGGAGTCTGTCTGTGTTCTGTAGTGCCCTCAAGGTGAGAGTGGAGCTCTAAAGATATACAATGACAATTCTGTCCCTCCTTGGAAAGTTTTGGATCCACAATCAGGAGAGAGTGATTCATTGACTGGTGGAGGGATGTAGAAAAAGAGAGAGAGAGTCAGAGAGAGAAAGGTTGTTTAATTGAGGCATTTTTAATTAAAAGGGCTTTTCTCTCCAGTGGTTCCAGTGTGACCTTTCCTCCTTGTCAGCATTCCAGGGATGGTCCATCCTCTACACTGCAGACAGACAGCCACTGTTTCAGTTTAAAAGCAATGTTATGGTTTGATGAAGCTCACATGAATAAAGACAGGCTTTAGGACATGTGAAGGAAGGAGACAAGAGGAAGCGAAAAATGACAGGAGGAGACGAAGAAGAGAGAATGGATGGAATAGTAAGAGATGAAAGACATATAGAGAAAGGCTTGCTTCTTTAGCAGAGGTCAGGATGAAAGGACAATTCTCTAATTTTTTAGGTGTTTTTTGCTTTGCCCTCCATCCATCCCTTCCTCTCATTACTCACCCTGATGTTTGCCCTGGCACCATAGGGACAACAGCAGCAGGCATAACCGCAGGAAACGTCTGTGTTCCCTGCCCTAACGTCCAGTGCCAATATGAAAACAAAGTTACACACTGTCTGGGGCAGGACACACTCTAAAAAGTAAAGATTCCTGGAGGATCCTTTAGGGGCTCTTCAAATTGAAACTGTGGGGGAACCTATAAGTTCTTCAAAGAACCCCTTTTAATGGATCCCCTAAGCAGAATAAAAAAATCTTAATGAGGTAAACTCCCAGCAGAGCCCCAAGTCCAATGGGTATATTATCTGGCGTGTTGATGTTAATGTGTTCATGTTCTCCGTATCCATAGCCAGAATGATTTTGCTGTTCATGGTGAGCAAACAGGTTTCCTGTTATATTCATCAGAGGTGAAGTCTGTGAATCCCCCAAAAATGTGTTATATAGATGTTTAACAAAACATGCGCCTCAGCTAGCCTTCAACATATTCTTACCTCTGCAAATCTTTCTAAAACAGAAAATCAACACTTATATGAAAAGATAGATGGAATCATCATAAAACAATATCAACTTAGACCATGCAAGGGACAAACCTTACCTTAAATTGAAGTGTAACGGCAGTCCTCTTCGTCTGAGGAGGAGGAAGGATCGGACCAATATGCAGCATGGTAAGTGTTCGTTGTTTATTTAAAATGCCCTGAACACTAAAATACAACGTAAACAAAAAGAACACCCGAAACAGTTCGGTCTGGTAACTAATACAAAGACAGAAAACAACTACCCACAACCCATAGTGGGAAAACAGGCTGCCTAAGTATGGTTCTCAATCAGAGACAACGATTGACAGCTGCCTCTGATTGGGAGCCATACCAAGCCAAAGACATAGAAATCTAACACACAGAACAAAACATGCCCACGCCAACTCACGCCCTGACCAAACTAAAATAGAGACATAAAAAAGGAACTAAGGTCAGGACGTGACATGACAGCATTACTACAACCGATCGGAGAGTGGACCTAAGTTCATCTTTCAATCACACATATGCTCCTAAAAACCAATGAGGAGATGGGATGCCGGACTTGCAGTGCTTTGAGCATCACAAATAGAACCAATTTCAATTTTAGCGCCTGGCCACACAGACGGTCGCAGAGGTACACGAGTGGTGTGGGTGCAATGATTGAATAACATGTATGTGTACATTTATTTTGCAACGCTCGCGCACGAGACGTGAGCCATGTGGTCAGCATGTAAGGTTCTTCAAAGAACTTTGAGGGTCTTAGAAGAACCCTTGTTGAGCCCCTCATTTTTTAGAGTGCACAGCAGTGGTATCCCACACATCATAATCAGAGCTAAATTAATGGTATAGAAGACAAGTCAAACGTACCACTGTTTTAACACTGGAATGTGATGACAGCACAGGAGAACAATCTGACAAAAGTAAGGTTAACAAAAGCCAAGCATCTCTTTCACACTAAGGTTGACTGTACAATGTACATGTCAAACACATGCATACTTTAGGAAAATAACCAACCTAAAATATATTGTGTGTGCGAAATAGTACAATAACATTTACATTACCTTACCTTGTCTAGGGAATGTGCTACGTCTATACCATTTACACAAGACAGTACACAAACACATTAATAACACACTTTACTTCCTTCTTTCACAGCAGTGCCACGGTCATAGGTACGGCATAAGCATTAGGAGGTTGAATATGATTACTCAACCACTGGCACCTCTTATTAGAAACCTCTGTATTTTATTTAAAGTTGGGAGTACAACACCACACCATGGTGATTATGGATATGATTGATGAAAAACCAAATCTGTGTCAGCATTCACTTCCAATTAGAAATACAAGTCTGTGTGACACCAATAAACTTTCAATGGGACTACAAATAGCCCTATAGAAGCTGGGACAGATTGGCTAAATTTAGAAGCTTCTTGTCTCTTATAGCCAGAGAGGTGGGCAGGTGGGGTATGATGACTCTTGATTCACTGCCTTGTATGGGTGAGGAGGATGGATGGCTGGGAGCATGTAGGTGGGACTGGGTTGGTTTAACCAAGCCTCCAAAGGGAGTTTCTGGCTGCTCTAACCCAGGGATCATCAACTAGATTCAGCCGCGGGACGTCACTTTCTTGAGCGGATGGTCGGGGGGCCGGAATATAATTATAAATAATTTATAGAATGCAAATTGACCGCAAGAAGCCCAAACAGATGTTTGACTAAAACGTGATCACTTCCTGTCTTTCTATTACATGTGGGAATACTTGGAAACAGATTTCTTAAATGAAGATCACTTAGAGCTGATTTTTTATATCCAACAACAAAAATTCCCCCCCCCCCAAAACTAATATTTATTTATTGCTCAGAAAACTTGGGGGGCCAAATAAATTCCTGCTCTAACCTATGGAGTGAGGGACTACATTTTCTGTGTGTGTGTGTGTGTGTGTGTCTGACCTCTGCCAAAAACATGTTTTCCTGGAAAGCCTTGAATTCTGTGGCCTATTTATGAACTTTACTGGGTTTTATTTTCAACATATAAACATTGGCTAAAAATCCATTGGAACATTTAGAGGACTGAATCTTGTTGATGCTGTTTGTTAAAAAAAAACATAAACCTGAATATTATTCTTTGGAGGGATGTCTCCAAGCAGTGAAAAGCACAAATGTGGTAAAAATAGATTCTCAAGGGCAGACAAATCACAGGAGCCCGTCCTCCCCAAATGAGGTGCCACTGGCCACCTGTGGCAGACATTTAGATGACTGCATCTTAGGTACCATTGTTGATACTGTTTGTTACAACAATAGAAACCTGTATGTCTTCTTCGAGGCATGTCTCCAAGCAGTGAAAAGGACATATGTGGTAAAACTAGATCCTCAAGGGCATTGTACTGTGCTGGTAAATGTACAATCTCTCTATCTCCAATTGATTGTACAATGTACATACAGTGCCTTGCGAAAGTATTCGGCCCCCTTGAACTTTGCAACCTTTTGCCACATTTCAGGCTTCAAACATAAAGATATAAAACTGTATTTTTTTGTGAAGAATCAACAACAAGTGGGACACAATCATGAAGTGGAACGACATTTATTGGATGTTTCAAACTTTTTTAACAAATCAAAAACTGAAAAATTGGGCGTGCAAAATTATTCAGCCCCCTTAATTTAATACTTTGTAGCGCCACCTTTTGCTGCGATTACAGCTGTAAGTCGCTTGGGGTATGTCTCTATCAGTTTTGCACATCGAGAGACTGAAATTTTTTCCCATTCCTCCTTGCAAAACAGCTCAAGCTCAGTGAGGTTGGATGGAGAGCATTTGTGAACAGCAGTTTTCAGTTCTTTCCACAGATTCTCGATTGGATTCAGGTCTGGACTTTGACTTGGCCATTCTAACACCTGGATATGTTTATTTTTGAACCATTCCATTGTAGATTTTGCTTTATGTTTTGGATCATTGTCTTGTTGGAAGACAAATCTCCGTCCCAGTCTCAGGTCTTTTGCAGACTCCATCAGGTTTTCTTCCAGAATGGTCCTGTATTTGGCTCCATCCATCTTCCCATCAATTTTAACCATCTTCCCTGTCCCTGCTGAAGAAAAGCAGGCCCAAACCATGATGCTGCCACCACCATGTTTGACAGTGGGGATGGTGTGTTCAGCTGTGTTGCTTTTACGCCAAACATAACGTTTTGCATTGTTGCCAAAAAGTTCAATTTTGGTTTCATCTGACCAGAGCACCTTCTTCCACATGTTTGGTGTGTCTCCCAGGTGGCTTGTGGCAAACTTTAAACTACACTTTTTATGGATATCTTTAAGAAATGGCTTTCTTCTTGCCACTCTTCCATAAAGGCCAGATTTGTGCAATATACGACTGATTGTTGTCCTATGGACAGAGTCTCCCACCTCAGCTGTAGATCTCTGCAGTTCATCCAGAGTGATCATGGGCCTCTTGGCTGCATCTCTGATCAGTCTTCTCCTTGTATGAGCTGAAAGTTTAGAGGGACGGCCAGGTCTTGGTAGATTTGCAGTGGTCTGATACTCCTTCCATTTCAATATTATCGCTTGCACAGTGCTCCTTGGGATGTTTAAAGCTTGGGAAATCTTTTTGTATCCAAATCCGGCTTTAAACTTCTTCACAACAGCATCTCGGACCTGCCTGGTGTGTTCCTTGTTCTTCATGATGCTCTCTGCGCTTTTAACGGACCTCTGAGACTATCACAGTGCAGGTAGAGTACGGAGACTTGATTACACACAGGTGGATTGTATTTATCATCATTAGTCATTTAGGTCAACATTGGATCATTCAGAGATCCTCATTGAACTTCTGGAGAGAGTTTGCTGCACTGAAAGTAAAGGGGCTGAATAATTTTGCACGCCCAATTTTTCAGTTTTTGATTTGTTAAAAAAGTTTGAAATATCCAATAAATGTCGTTCCACTTCATGATTGTGTCCCACTTGTTGTTGATTCTTCACAAAAAAATACAGTTTTATATCTTTATGTTTGAAGCCTGAAATGTGGCAAAAGGTCGCAAAGTTCAAGGGGGCCGAATACTTTCGCAAGGCACTGTACATACAGTACCAGTGAAAACTTTGGACACACCTACTCATTCTAGGGTTTTTATTTATTTTTACTACTTTCTACATTGTAGAATAATAGTGAAGACATCAAAACTATAAAATAATACATCATGTAGTAACCTAACACAACGTGCCATTAGAACACAGGAGAGTGATGGTTGCTGATAATGGGCACCTGTACGCCTATGTAGATATTCCATTAAAATTCAGCCGTTTCCAGCTACAATAGTCATTTACAACATTAACAATGTCTACACTGTATTTCTGATCAATTTAATGTTATTTTAATGGACAAAAAAACACTCATTGTCTTTCAAAAACAGGGACATTTCTAAGTGACCCCAAACCTTTGAACAGTACTGTATATATTATATTTGAGATTCTTCAAAGTAGTCAACAGCTTTGAACACTCTTAGCATTCTCTCAACCAGAATCACCTGGAATGCGTTTACAAGAGTCTTGAAGGAGTTCCCACATATACTGAGCACTTGTTGACTGCTTTTCAGGTCAGGTAATTGTGGAGGCCAGATCATCTGATGCAGCACTCCATCGCTCTCCTTCTTGGTCAAATAGCCCTTACACAGCCTGGAGGTGTGTTGGGTCATTGTCCTGTTGAAAAACAAATGACAGTCCCACTAAGCCCAAACCGGATGGGATGGCGTATCGCTGCAGAATGTGGTGGCAGCCATGCTGGTTAAGTGTGCCTTGAATTCTAAATAAATCAGTGACAGTGTCATCAGCAATGCACCCCCACACCATCACACCTCCTCCTCCATGCTTCACGGTGGGAACCACACATGCAAAGATCATCCGTTCACCTACTCTGCGTCTCACAAAGACACAGCGGTTCGAACCAAAAAATCTAACATTTTGGACTCACCAAGCAATTCTCTTATTATTATTGGTGTCCTTTAGTTGTGGTTTCTTTGCAGCAATTCGACCATGAAGGCCTGATTCACGCAGTCTCCACTGAACAGTTGATGTTGAGATGTGTCTGTTACTGAAACTCTGTGAAGCATTTATTTGGGCATCAATTTCTGAGGCAGGTAACTCTAATGAACTTATCCTCTGCAGCAGAGGTAACTCTGGGTCTTCCTTTCCGGTGGCGGTCCTCATGAGAGCCAGTTTCATCATAGCGCTTGATGGTTTTTGCGAGTGCACTTGAAGAAACTTCCAAAGTTTGTGGGTGTGTGATATGGAGGTTGGAGACATGTTTATTTTGACAATATAAATAACAACTTCTATAAACAACGGCAACACTGCCATGTTGCACTGAGTCTTTCTGTTGGAAAACCACATTAATGTTCGACTTTCGGATGTTGCAGATGCACCTCCCCCGACTTAACTCCTCGACTTTCGTCTACAGTCGGTTGCTTTCGCCTCACCACTCAAACGAAACCCCTCTCTCTCTCACTCTCTTGGGAATGCACCTGCCCGACGTCACCAATGACAAGCCTGCGAGTGAGCGAACGGTCGAATGTTTCCTCAAACACACTCTAGATTTCCAGTGTAAGATACCTGTCAGTCTAGGTGCCGAGCACAAGGGAAAGCAAACTTGATCAGGAACACTTTGAACACGAAGGTAAGTCGACTCCCTAACTTTTAAATCATTGCAACAGTTTTGGAGGAAATCTTCAATAGTTGACAGAATTAAGATACTTGACAAATCAGACAGTATAACTGCACATTGACAGCACCAGGGGAGGACTTACTTTCGATATTCGCACATGTGCATTATATATATATTTTTAACTAATTTTAGTGTATTTTAAAGTTTGAGTGAGACTTTGACACTACCGCGTCTGCTGATTGTTGAAAATGAGCAAGTTGGCTACAAAATAATCACTGCGGTAAAGTGTTCGGTAACCTATGCGCGCTTCAAAGCACAAAAACCGTTGCGAGAACCCTCCATCTCTGTTGATGTAGGTAACCTATGTTCTGTAGGAATCCTTACACAAACTTTTCTCGATTGCTCTTGGTAGATTAACAGTCTGTCAAATGTTTTTGGGTTAGTCATTTAATACGCATTACTCACGCTCAGTTTCTGTGAGAATGAAGTTGAGCAAAAATAAACATCAAGCAATGTATCCTTGTCTAGTGTATTTCTTTCCATGGGTCTTGATGCTATCATGGTATTTAGAATGGATTGTTATTTGTGCGGAGGGATCTTGCTCATTTCAGCCACCGCCAGTCCTTGATGTGTGATATTTCACTTACATTTTTCTCCACACATACCACAATATTCGAATTATATATGACCATGTTTGCCACAGATATGAGTCACTCCTGTTTGCTAGTGCCACTTGTGATCTAGGAATGCTGCACCACAAGTCCACAACCCCAAATTGTGTAATTTGTTGTCCATGGTGCCAATCACCACACAGTACAGTACGTTTATACAGTATGTGATCTATAAATTAAAGATTTGTAGACACTGGCCCAGTTGTTTTTCAACATGTCTGTGCTGCCTACTGAGAGGAAATTTGCAGAAAGATGGTAAACTAATTATTTTGGTGAGGTTGAATTCCTTGTACCCAGTGGTGTCTGGAGAAATTAAGATACTAAAATGTTTCCCAAACAGCACGCCAGGCGAAGGAAAGGTTCCCTGTGTGAAATATGATTTGAGAAACAGTGACATGAACTCTGAAAGACCTAAAAGACTAAATCCCATATTGGGCCAACTTAAGATGTATTGTGCAGGTAGATGAGTATTAGGCATACTATTGAAATTGATAAATGAGGCCGTCACCTGAGTCAGAAATTCACAAGTTTCAGATTTTTCTTTTTTTTCTTGACAACAACATTGGATGTTTTAAGTCCACAACAATGGGGTCTGGGAAAAGTCCACTTTTGAGGTCTGGGAAAAATCTAAGAAATTAGGATTTGTGAGTGTAGTTACCCTTTAATTCAAGTGGCAGCCACCTAACACTGTTTGGTTAGCGGTGTTTCTGTAGTGTACATGAGATGGAGTTTGCAAAACAGATGGACACTGGGTTGATGCAAGGTATCATGATATCATTCTACCAGGTAGGCATAGGCTACTTTGTAGCTAGTTAACGTTTAATTGAGAAGGTTTCTGGGAAAGCCTTTCCATCTACGGGTCAAAAGACAGTACGGCCTATCATTAGCATCACTATATTTTCTCTGTTCCTTAATTGTTTGAAACCTGGATGTTTTACTTTATATTATGAGGCATGTCTTACTGTCATATCTGCAATGCTCTTTTAGTGAGAGATGTAACGACAATATTTGAAAACAGTGATTAGTAAAGCCAATGAGAGCTCGCCAGAGGAGAAGCCAGTGAGATGATAATGTTGTATCGTGTCACCCAGAATGTGTAGACTCTCGAGCAGGAGCAATGACTGCTACTAGTATGCGTTTGTAATTTGTGCCGTAGTGTCAAATCGTTACAGCTCTGACAAACTCTTTACACACAATGTTATTCAATTCCAAATGTGTTGGCTAGATATTTAAACTCTGCGAGACAGCGTGGGTTCCAGAATCCTCAAGACCCCGTGAAGAATGTTGTGGTGTGTGACCCTCCCCCCTGTCTGCGCCACATCATTTAGAGAGTACAGGAAAGAAGTTCCTCCTTTGCTGTCTTATCTGTTAGCCTTCGTTGATACCTAACCTGACCGTTTTTGTACTTGACCATACTACTTCATTGCCTTGCCAATGACTTGTTTGGCAAGACAACAAGTCGACTAAGGCAGAAACAGTGTGTCACCCAGGCTACATATTTTGTCAGATACAGTTTTTCATTATCTCTTTGACAGGCCACAATAGCACAGTAAAGGTAATCCTATACACAGTAGGAGACAGGAGAGGTGTGTCTGCTTGCTACTACCTTTGTGACAGCTGCTCAGTGAAGAGCTCCCTAACAAGGAAGCACAACAAATATGGCTAGCTACCCTCTATGGATCTGCTAGCGCACAATGTGTGAGCTTGTACATGTGATTTATAAGTAGGTTTAATTGACTCTGCTTTGATTCTCTCTCTCAAATTGTTAAGCTGCGGCTAAAGACTACTAATAACACTCTACACTAGCATAGCCAATAAGGCAAACTCTTTTTAAGAGGGTGAGTCATCTTTTTGAAGCGCAACTGTCTTTTTGTCCTTAATCTCTGGAAGGAGAGAGATGGTGGTAGAGCAGAGGTTCCTAAACTTTTTTCATGTAAAAAAGTGATACAATCAACGGGCAATGTTAACTTTTTTAATTGAGACTATGACAGTCTATTAGTAATCCGTTGGCCAGTACTTTTGACTATTTCAATCTGAAGGAAGTATGGGTATGAAGTGATTGAAATGCATCAGAAAGGTATTGGGAAGTTCAGAAGATCATTCAGGCAATCATTTTGTGTGATCTTCTGTGTGGAAAAGGACGTAATCATTTAATGAAGATCTTTTCCCCCCCCACTCTGATTTAGTTAGTGTCTGGTCTTGTCCACCTTGTTATAATGAGTCGTGCGCAGCTTGTGGGCATTGTATGACAGACTGTGTGTTTTATAATCCTGTTTGCCACCCTAACACAGACCTTTTGTTGTCTGCTCTGTTGTGGTTTAGGCTACATGACGATGATGTATTATTTCTTCATTTTGACCAGAACTGCTCCCAGGCATGGCTCTCAGCACATCACACACAGTGAGAGTGAGTGGAAGAGAAACACGGGTAATTGGGCTGAATCTACAACACGCTCCCATACTCCATTATTTATCCCAGCAGTTAGAGAGGTGATGAGATAGCTTCTTTTTTTTCTTTTTACACTTTCTGCTACTTATAGTGAAACTCTCGAAACACGTTCTCACTGTCACCCAGCTTGGATGACAGCAGTCTAGTAGCACCCAATGTTGCCTTCTTACATCATTTAGCATCTTTCTCAGCACCATGCTTGTCTCCATCCCACCCTCTGGTGTATTGTTTGTCGGTCTACCTCAGTCCCCACTGTGCTCTCTGTTGTCTGGCCATTGCACGAGGCTGTCTGCGGCTTGTGGTAATCAAGACCGTGTCGACTGTGAGCAAAGCAGAAATGGATACCTTAATGCAGAGAGAGAGGCGCCTACACGACCACACGCACTAATGAGCAGCATTCCTGTTATACTGAGTGTGAATGAGCAGGTTTAAGGCATGCAGCAGGAACTAGATTTTTATATTTTTTACATTAAATGCATTATGTGGGTGGAATGCTGTAACAACACAGAATAGAACAAATAATAAAAGTCCCATGATGGTAGTGACTTCCCATTACTACTTATTTTATTAACCATTTATTCCCATTCATTTCCTTTTAATAAAATATTTATTTTATTTGACTTTATTTCATTATAAATAATCTACTACCTATGCTGTCTGACAAAATCACAATTTTAGTAGTTATTTCAAGTAAATAAGGCATACTTTTATCAATCACTTAGATAATGTATTTTCAGGTAGAGATACCTCGCAAGTGACTGCTTTCTATCCCTCTCGTGCGTTCTCTCTTCTCTCGGTTAAAGGGGTCTCCGTGTCCGCTCAACACAGGTCGGACGTGCAATGGATTATGGTCATTGTAGTTAGTTTAGCACTGGAAATGTGGTAATTATGTAGAATGTTGGCTTGTTGGAAACTTCAACTCCCTACTACATAGCACAGCTTGATCTGATTTATCTCTTCAGAAACGGAGCATCGAGTTCAGAGGGGGAAAAAACAGAATGAAATGTAATTCAAATAATTGAACCTACGTCGGTCAATTAGTTGTTTAAAAAACGAAAAATTACCATTTGAACCCATAGCCACAGGCAAAAGGCTTAAGGCCGTCGCTCAAAAATTATAATGGCAACAATTTAGTGTAACCCTTTATGTATTACAAGGACATTGTGTAAGTGTTTGTATTGATTTGAGAGTCTGGTAAGTACGGTGGGGAAAGTGAATGCGAAAGCACTCCATGACCACAGACACGCTGCTCTGACCTTGAACTTGTTATTCCACCCCTCTCCCTCTGACTTTGTCTGTCTGTCTGGTTGGAATGTCTCATTGACCTGTGTGTGTTGGTGTCTGCCCATGTGCGCTCTAGGCTGTGTCTGCTGTCATGACCTCTGTCAGTGTGTGTGTGGTGTAGGTAGAGTGATGCATTATCATCTGATGGACCGGAAAGGAAGGTTTTCATTTACTCAGTATAGTCTCTACTGTAGAATTACAAACTTCCTCACACTCAAAGTTATAAGGGGTGTTAAAGTGATATGCAAAACTGTGGAAATGGGTTTACATATTATATTACAGTGTGTTGTAAGACAGGTCCAGATAGAATCAAAAGCCCAAAATGCTAGTAACACTATCAAATCTAGTCCAATCAAATCATCTTAATACTTTCTTGCCACAGCAGTAGTCACCATTAAAGAGAGCATGTCATGGTAGTTTTTATTTATTTTGTTTGTCAAAGCTTAGGTGAAAGTGGAACACATTAGGGAATGGTCATATTCCAAGTTGATCACAAACGTGTCCTTAAATATTCACTAATCATTGTAACCCCCTCCTCAAATGCCTTGTTTGGGCGGAGGAGCTCAATAGTTTAGTGTCGTAGGTGCAATTGTGCATGAGTATGGCTGTGAAATTGCAGATTAAGGCCCCATCAAAATATGCTGACAAGGTACAAATCTGTCGTTCTGCCCCTGAACAGGCAGTTAACCCACTGTTCCTAGGCCGTCATTGAAAATAAGAATTTGTTCTTAACTGACTTGCCTAGTAAAATAAAGGTAAAATTAAATGTTGATGTAGCCTATACCTTGTTTGTGGTGAACCGTACGACTGTAACAGGAGCAAACATAACCATTTGCAAAGTAAATCTTCTTTTTTGCGACTTGACTACACACGGGCTTTAGAATAGATAATGGGACCTGT
This sequence comes from Oncorhynchus clarkii lewisi, assembly GCF_045791955.1. Classification (NCBI taxonomy): domain Eukaryota; kingdom Metazoa; phylum Chordata; class Actinopteri; order Salmoniformes; family Salmonidae; genus Oncorhynchus; species Oncorhynchus clarkii. Next base: position 46,954,617 of record NC_092153.1, on the reverse strand, counting down.
CACGCTGAGTGATGGGTTTTCAAAAGCAGAATGTGGCTCCTGTCGCAATTTTCTACTCATATTAAAGTATATACAGTGCTTTCGGGAAAGTATTCAGAACCCTTGACATTTTCCACGTTTTGTTACATTAGCCTTATTCTAAAATTGATTAAATTGTTTGTTTCCCTCATCAATCTACACACAATATCCCATAATGACAGCAAAAACACATTTTTAGAAATGTTAACAAATGTATAAAAAAATTCAAAATAAATATAAAATGTACATAAGTATCCAGACCCTCTACTCAGTACTTTGTTGAAGTACCTTTGGCCGCAATTACAGCCTCAAGTTTTTGGGGTATGACGCTAAGTTTGGCACATCTGTATTTGGGGAGTTTCTCACATTCCTCTCTGCAGATCCTCTTAAGGTCTGTCAGGTTGGATGGGGAGTGTCGCTACACAGCTATTTTTAGGTCTCTCAAAAGATGTTCGGGTTCAAATCCGGGCTCTGGCTGGGCCACTCAAGGACATTCAGAGACTTGTCCCGAAGCCTCTCCTGCGTTGTCTTGGCTGTGTGCTTAGGGTCGCTGTCCTATTGGAAGCTGAACCTCCTGAAAACTCTGGAGCAGGTTTTCATCAAGTATCTCTCTGTACTTTGCTCCGTTCAACTTGCCCTCGATCCTGACTAGTCTCCCAGTCCCTGCAGCTGAAAAACATCTCCATAACATGATGCTGGTATCACAATGCTTCAGTCATTTTTTAAATATTTTTTACATTTAACCTTTATTTAACTAGACAAGTCAGTTAAGAACAAATTCTTATTTACAATGAAGGCCTACCCCGGCCAAACCTGGACGACGCTGGGCCAATTGTGTGCCGCCCTATTGGAATCCCAATCACAGCCGGATGTGATACAGCCTGGATTCGAACCAGGGACTGTAGGGATGCCTCTTGCACTGAGATGCAGTGCCTTAGACCGCTGCGCCTCTCGGGAGCCCAACCACCCTAGGGATGGTTCCATCAGACCAGAGAATCTTGTTTCTCATGGTCAGAGTCTAAGCAGGCTGTCATGTGCCTTTTTACTGAGGAGTGGCTTCCGTCTGGCCACTCTACCATAAAGGCCTGAGTGGTGGAATGCTGCAGAGATGGTTGTCCTTCTGGAAGGTTCTCCCAACTCCACAGAGGAACTCTGGACCTGACCAAGGCCCTTCTCCCCCGGTTGCTCAGTTTGGCTAGCGGCCAGCTCTGAGAAGAGTCTTGGTGGTTCCTAACTGCTTCCATTTAAAATGATGGAAGTCACTGTGTTCTTGGGGATGCTGAAGAAAAATTGGTACCCTTCCCCATATGTGTCTCGACACAATCCTGTCTCGGCTCTCTATGGACAATACTTATGTAAATAAAGTATTTCTGTTTATTTCTAATAGATTTGGGGGGGAAAAAAACGTTTTTGCTTTGTAATTATGGGGTATTGTGTGTAGATTGATGAGGGGGAAAAAATATTTAAACCATTTTAGTATAAGGCTGTAACGTAACAAAATGTGATTAAGTCAAGGGGTCTGAATACATTCTGAATGCAATATACATAAATGTGCCAATGACATAAAAATAATTTCTGTTTTGTGAGGGAAAGTGCAAATTCTAGAGTTAGAACGAAAATATGTGTCGCAGCTGTCTCAAACGCCAGAAGTACCAAAAGACTGTCTGTTCAGGAAAGCACTGAGAGTCTGGCGAGACGAGGCCTATTCAGGGACCCAGAGACAGATGACCGCCCGCCAGATATAGGAATTCAACTGCTACAAGCATCGTTTTTGGTGCAACCTCGACTAGAAGTGACAACTAAAGTGATCACAGTTTTTGGGTGGAATGGTCCGTTTTAATTGTTTCATTAGTCCGTTGTTGACGTTGTCCCAAAATGTTTTGCTTTGTCAGAAATCATCCCAGCATGATGTATTTTGCATCATATGATGCAGTGGTATATGTCTTCAACATAGTCAGCCCAGAGAAATACCAAAGTATTTGATGCAAGAACTGCAAACACCATGTGTGCCTCACAAAATACCTCATCCAACATCCAGGGGTCCATGTCCAGTTTGACATGGCACAGAAAGACAGCAGGACCGTTGCAGAGCAGACAGACCTCATGCAGTGATTTGATGAAGACTGTTAGCTGAAGCCAGAGTCTGGAAAGCACTCAACCTCAAGTAGATCTGAGACATCAACCATATAGTATGTGTGCTTCTTGATCAGAAGGTGTTTGCTTTGACACCTGGAAGGTGCTACCCAAGCTTCCAGAACTTTCAAATAAATCTGTTGCACAAATTGAACTACGAGGAACTAGTGTGGTGGATCAGCAACCACAAACTGAACTTACACCGGGAGAAGAAGAAACGGTCCGCTCGTTTGGCATGCAGACAAGAGGCACACACGTTGACAGTTGATTTCAGCTGTAGTGCTGAGACCCTAGAATGGAAATGATCTTCAATTCCACAGAGAAGTAAGAGGAAATAAGACGTAGTACTGAAACCAATGACGATGTAGACTCACAAAACACATATATTTACTTTTATAACGTTACATTCTTTGTTGTGTAATTATTTGAATAGAACATATTCTGTGTTCCTTTTCTTTACTGTTTATTTTGGTCATTATTTTTTTACTTACAATTTGATGTACTGTTAACATTGTTCCTGTTGTTGCTGTCTGAAACTGTATATCGGTATATGTTTTATGGGCTGTGATGTGTACACTGCAAAAGCAGTAACACAACTGCTATAGCCTTTTCACAATTCTCTAGGCCAACACTGGGGGGGGGGAAGCCCACACGTTTTCTGTTTTGAAAGTTGTGTAGTACACTTTATTTGTTTCATCCAGAAATGGCAACTACAAGTTCATTTACAATAGAGTCATAACATCCACTGAACATGGATGTTTCCAAATCTGGATTTTATTGGTCAAGTGAAAAGCAAAAGATTAAAAAAATAACTTTATGAACAGGTAACTGTGGGTGACAGGTCACATCTTGGCCCACTCTATACTTTAAATCAGTGGTTCCCAACCGGGGGTACTTGGCTTATCCACAGGGGGTACAGTGGATTCATGAGACCATAGGCTTACTGGTAAAATGCACATAATTCAGTTAGTGGTACAGTAACCGAAAAAGGTTGGGAACCACTGCTTTAGATAAATGAGTATTAGAACAAATCTTTAAGCTAAATTATTTATTTACAGTGTGTGTATGGCATACATTCTACTCTTCCATACAGCTCAATGGTAAAAGGGCCTGTTTCCACAACAATAATAAGGCTTTTGAAGTGTTAAGCAGATGAGACAATGCCTACAGTATTAATCCAAAGCCCTAAGTTGTCATAAATCATCATCACTCAAGTGTTCATCATCCTCCAAAACCCCAGTGGTGATAGACAGTAAGGCTATTGCATGTCTCATTTCAGTAATGGGCAGAGCAGATCATTTTTTCCTCATTTCAGAAAATTAAAAGAATTGCGCTCAGAAAGTTGACAATTCTGTCACAGGTACCCTCGTTGGCTGATGTGCAATAAACAGAGACACTCCCATGAACACCTGATGCTCCCGATACTCAACTAGTCTAAAAGGCCAGTTTTATTGCTTCTTTAATCAGAATAACATTTTTTCTGCTGTGCTAACATAATTGGAAAAGGGTTTTCTAATGATCAATTAACCTTTTAAAATGATGAACTTGGATTAGCTAACACAACATGCCATTGGAACACAGGAGTGATGGTTGCTGATAATGGGCCTCAGTACGTCTATGTAGATATTCCATTAAAAATCTGCGGGTTCCAGCTACAATAGTCATTTACAACATTAACAATGTCTGCACTGTATTTCTGATCCATTTGATGTTATTTTAATGGACAAAACATGTGCTTTTCTTTCAAAAACAAGGACATTTCTAAGTGACCCTAAACTTTTGAACGGTAGTGTATATACTAAAATGCACAAGCACAACTGATCAAAGAATTAGCAGATAACACACATCAGACACTCATTTTACAAGTCAAATAATACCAGGGCATATCAAATCATAGGTACATACACATGGCATGCCCCCCACCCCACATAGCTGCAACCATATCCACTCACCACTCCCTCTCTCACCACATAGCCATACCTCCACCCCCCCCCCCCCCCCCCCCCCCCTCCCCCCAAATCACCATTGAACCATTGTGTGGACCTCATCGACAGCCAATCCGATGAGACGCTCGTGGAACAATGACGTTTGAAGTAGGCCTCACCATTTCTCTGAGCCAATTAAAGTTTCCGGAGTCCAGAAGACAATCGTGTATTCACCCTTGGCAATTTTCTTACCCTTCTTCTCACTTTGACCTGTGTATGTGCCTGCTATTCCTTCAGAATACAAACCTGATCGTTGATTATTGTGAAACTACTATTACCATCCATTTATCCACTTTCAATAAATCACAGACTGTTGGCCACACTTGATACACTACACTTTTACCATAGCCTGTAGGTAAACTCACCAACATGTCTCTTTTCTTTGAGAGTGTTCAAGCAGAAGAGGGAGGGTTCTTGAAATGTAACAGCCAATCAAAATCTTGCATCTGGGAGCCAGTGGACCATTCAATACAGAATTCTCCAAACAACAGTGTGATTTTGGAGGTATGGCAAAATGAGACTATCCCCCACCCTACCTAATTTATGCTTGCTCTAGTTGTGTGTAAGGACATATGGTTATCTTGCACAAGCAGCTGCCATATAGTTTAACCATATTAACACAAAGAGATGACGTATTAACAGACATAGAGTAGTAAATTACACTGACGCCCTTTTTTTCCAAAGTCAAAATGGCAATTTCAGTCACAATGAGCAATAACTTCAGTAGAAAACATTATTCTTTGAGTTGACACACACAGTAGCTATTATCTAATCCAGGCTGACGTAGGTTCAGGTTGATTATTGCGTGGAGGCTGTTTGCTTAACTGTAATTGCTAGGGCTGGGCCTGGCCCTGCTCAATAGACCCTCCTTGTCCTCTGGTTGGAGACGTTTCTCCCCCCCCCCCCCATCTCTCCTCTCTCTCACATCTCAGGTTCCAGTCACTCTGGCCATCTAGGTCTAAGTAGAACTTTGTCAACAGCACAGAGAGCCTTTTACCGCTCAGAGGACACAGTCTTCGCTGCTCAGTCTTGGAGTCAGAGTGACAAAATGCTGTTTGAACTGAATTGAGCTTGGCCTGGAATAGCCTGGGTTCTAATCTCATAATCCTGGTGCTAGAGGAATCCCACTGCTTGGGAAATGGTTTGTGTAAGATTGATTCTTAGCATTGTGCACCAGCTGTGTTTGTCATATTTCCCGGGTGAGTGAACATTTGGTTGTGGTGGGGCCTGTGTACTCTACACACTCACTGTGAACTCAGACAGATTGACGGATCCATATTCTGTTGTTGAACAGAGAATTCACATCAAGGCACTTTGATTAATGGACAGGCCAACACAGACCCTGAGCCAGCCCAGCAGCAGACAGTGTCCAGTATGAGAGAGAGCGTGTTTGGTAGAGCGATGAAAAAGAAGATGAGACTGTTTATTCGTCTACAGTAAACAGACCATCAGGTCAGCTGTTTGGGTCCACCCATTTTGTCCTAAAACAGCCTGCTGTATGTGTGGTCAGAGAGGTTTCCCACAAATCTTAGCATGGCATCCACAGGGCATGATTGGAGAACCAGGAAAACCTGTCACATCTGTAAAATTAGAACAGCAAGGGGTTTGAACAGGTGTATAAACATTTGGTTTTGAATAATAAAATGTACAATGCAGCCGTTTTTATCTCAATATCACAATTTCTGGGTAACAATGAATGACTTTACTGTTTTAAATTATTTCATAGCAAAATGCAATTTCTCAAGCAAGAATTTTGCTCGGACAGTCTGGGAGTGGTCTGAGAGAGGGGCCTAATTGGAGGAGCCTAATGGGAGGGATGTGTAACCTTAACTAGATGTTATTGGCAGAGAGCAGGGCTAACTCTCTTTTGTTATTGGTTTATTAAATGATATGTCCAAAAACCTCACCCAGCCAAACAAGCTGAAATTTCAGCCGGTGTTTTCAAACAGCTCTTACACTAAAGGGGCATTATCATACTGTTCACCATTTCACAGTATTTTTCCAACCTCAGTAACTTACAGTAACTGGAGAGAGTGGAAGGTTGGTGCTCAGTGGGTAAGAGGGCTGTTTACAGTAACTGGAGAGAGTGGAAGGTTGGTGCTCAGTGGGTGAGAGGGCTGTTTACAGTAAGTGGAGAGAGTGGAAGGTTGGTGCTCAGTGGGTGAGAGGGCTGTTTACAGTAAGTGGAGAGAGTGGAAGGTTGGTGCTCAGTGGGTGAGAGGGCTGTTTACAGTAAATGGAGAGAGGGAGGGGTTGTCCAGACTGTTTTCACAGTCTTGCTTTGACCAGCAGATGACAGTTATGATAAGAAAATAGTTAGGAGCTGAACATGACAGTATGCCAGTAGAGGGGAGGACAGTAGCAGGTGACCCAACTGGTTTGTCATAGGGATGTGCACTGTTATTCACATTTTTGAACAAACGTTAGTATTCAAATAGTTTTGTTAGTATTAATTTTTGCGAGCTAAGAAAATATATAGGCCTATTTTGACCTGATTTTAACCCTGAAAAGTATATTTCTAAATGAAATTAAAATATGCTTGTGACATACAAGGATTTACCATGACATTTCAAATAATGTGGGGGCACAATACATGATTGTGCCCCCATAAAAAGACATGTAGCCTTCACACGTGTATCTTGTTGTTTTGTTTGGCCAGTCAAAGTGGCAAAGAGAGGCTCAATGTGTATGTAGCAAGTGGAGTGAGAGTTCACTAATGCAATATAACATTTAGCGAAATGAGAAGGAGTAGTCTACAACGAGCTGTTCTTTTAACAGAATGGGGTTGGGGAGAAAGTGCAGCATGTGGCCTCAAGCTACTCTTAGCTGTAGCAGAGTTGTCTGCTAGCCCCGTATAACCTCCGCAGCTGCAGCAATATAGTGCCAGCCTCTCCCTCACGCAGCAGTGCTCAGGCTAAAAACTACAGTACCAGTCAAAAGCTTGGACACACCTACTCATTCAAGGGTTTTTCTTTATTTTGACTATTTTCTACGTTGTCAACACTATGAAATAACACATTGGAATCGTGTAGTAATAAGCAAAAAAGTGTTAAACAAATCAAAATATATTTGAGATTCTTCAAAGTAGTCGCCCTTTGCCTTGTTGACAGCTTTGGTAACAGAATGACACATTTTAGTCACTGTGAACTCTCATTATCCTCCCTCCTCATGAAGGACAACATTTGAAAATATCTTAAAGATATGTGGGGTTTTGGTAACAGAAAGACAAGACACTAGGTAATATTTCTTCAATTTACAGAAGGCAAATCATTTCTGCTAATCTAAATATAAATGTTGATAGTTGGCAGGGTTCTTCAACATTATTGTGCTTTAATGTATTTCTAATACTTTTTAAATACTTTTTCTGCAAGATGTTTCCTAAAACCTCTTTTCCATTTGTGTGACCAGAAATCTAAGCTTAGTCCTAATTTTTAGGATGGAAAATGGTTGAAACATTTTACATATGGAAATTCCCTCAGCTGTTCACCTTTATAAACCTAGTTATCTGTATTCTCCTGGAACTCCTTATCAGCCTCAACTCATATATTTTTATTTGACATTTTATTTAACTAGGCAAGTCAGTAAATAACAAATTCTTATTTTCAAATGCGGCCTAGGAACAGGGGCAGAACGACATATTTTTACCTTGTCAGCTCGGAGATTTGATCTTGCAACGTTTCAGTCACTAGTCCAACACTCTAACCACTAGGCTACCTGCCGCCCCAAATATGGCATCCACAGTAGAGGGAAACGGCGCCCCACAGACATTGTAATTGTTATTGGGTTTTCTTTGTTTTCAGTAACTTTTTTTGTTAATGTAATATCGCAAATGGACGTGGCAGTTTCACCATGAAGGATTCCAGCTTTAAAGGGAATTTTCACAATTTTTCAACATCAAATTCATTATCTCCAGCCACCCTCCTAACATCAACATGTAAAAGTTGCAGGTACATGTATCTGTGCTTTTGTAGTCTAAAAGATGGAAGATAAGTGTTTCAGTGGACATCAGCCGGTGACATTGATAACATCTGGTGTGCATCATGTGACTTTAACCAACTATGAGCAGGCAAAGATTACTTTACTCATCCATGTATGTAGGTAGCAGCCAGGAGTCAACAGCTACTGAAACAATGCATGATGACATGATGGAAACGCACAGTCATTGCCATTGCCCCTGTCCCATACTGTAGATAGCAGATCAGCTGAAAGTAATGATGATTGAGCCAAACAGAAGCTCCCAGTCTAAACCTGCCAGTCCTGCTTGGGCAGAGCCCTGAGCTTAGTGCTGAGGCCACTGCCTCCCTCTCTAATGACATCTCTCTTGAATGCCAACCTTTCTATGAATGTACACTGGTCTGTGTTGTTCCACTGAATATTCCTTCCCTCAAGATATATACATTGAGAACACCTTCCTAATATTGAGTTGCACCCCCCTTTTTGCCCTAAGAACAGCCTCAATTTGTCGGGGCATGGACTCTAAAAGGTGTCAAGCTTTCCACAGGGATGCTGGCCAATGTTGACTCCAATACTTCCCATGGTTGAGTCAAGTTGGCTTGGTGTTCTATGGGTGGTAGACCATTCTTGATACACACAGGAAACTGTTGAGTGTGAAAAACCCAGCAGCGTTGCAGTTCTTGATACAGTCAAACCGGTGCACCTGGCACCTACTACCATACCCCGTTTAAATGCACTTACATCTTTTGTCTTGCCCATTCACCCGCTGAATAGCACACATACACAATCCATATCTGAATTGTCTCAATGATTAAAAATCTGTCCTTAACCTGTCTCCTCCCCTTCATCTATACCGATTTGAAGTCGATTTAAGTGACATCAATAAGGGATCATCACTTTCACCTGGGTTCACCTAGTCAGTCTGTCATGGAAAGAGCAGGTGTTCTTAATGTTTTGTAAACTCAGTGTATATTAACACGTACTGTACCTAAATGCGATATTTTAGTTTTATATTTATGGTTACTCTGGCCCTTTAATTTCAGCACAACAGCTAAATAGTTACTTGAGTGCCTAATCTAAATGGCACAGTTGAGGCCCTCTGGCTCCAAGTCATATTCCCTAAAGAAAACACACACACAGAGAAACCTATTCTACCCACAGCCTCTTCAAGTGGACGTCTCTGTGACTCCACTCTCGAGAGGTCTGAAGACTGTATATGTCGCTAATGTTTGATTTTCACTCCTGTCCACTAGCCTGCCTTTCAGTATGCTGCCCACCTCCGCTGTTTCCCTCCGTCTCTCTTTCCTCTCTCCTGTTATTTTTGCACACTCCCTCCCCGGCTGCTTGTGCACACTTTTTCCAGACTCTCTGGGGAGACAACAGATCTCTTTTGCAACGTTGTGTGCAAATGGCTGCCAGTCTACAAGAGAGCGCAAATGTATTTACTATGTCCATGGTATATATCAATGTTATGCAATGTACTGTAGCTGTTTCAGACCGCTGGCATCCAGTCTTTAGTTGCTTTTGGGCTTATTTCCAAGTCGACTCCAAAGTCTACTTCCGGAAGCAGGGATTCCCAATTTCCCATGCAACCATATCTTTTGTGTTTATCTACATGGGTAGCGCGTGGGCGGAGGAAGACAGTGGGAGAGTTTCACTCACAGCTGTTTCAGCCCTCTTGACCTCAGGCTATTAGGCTCGGGTGATATACTGTATACCGGGGTATTTCAAAATACCGATGGTATGATTTTCAATACGTGCTGCGTCACTGCTTATAACTCTAAGAAATCTAAGCAGTGTCAAATAACTTATATCCAGCTCAGGGCTCCAGCTATGCATTTGGTTTGCTAACTTGCTAGCTAAGTGGTTAGATGTCAAGCTTCTTGGTTACAGCCGATGCATTCAATCCCCTCCTGGCTCAAGATCCCCGCTGCCTATCATGTTTTGGGTGCACATTTGGTAATACTGTATACCCTGGTATGGTACAGAAACGGTATGAAAATCGGGATATCACCCAACCCTACTAACTACTATCCCTCAATGGGATCAGATTCACAGTTCACTTTAAGTCCCGGAGAGGGAGTGAGTGAGAGCAGTACCATTAGTTAACCTAATGAAACCAGAACCCGTTCTGACTTCAGACATGTACAATACCAGTAACTGTGAGCTGAATGCTCCTCAATGCCACAAGGTGTTCCAGTCTACATGACTAACCCAGATAATGACTGACATGCAATAATGTAAAAATGAGCATGAACACAAAGCAGTGTCTGAATGATTTATCTCTTTACACACAAGGACACGTGTACCACTACATTGGCAGTACATACTGTATGTTATGTTGCAGAGAAGTTAAAGGATAAGACCATATCATATCCTTAGCTAATACCACACTGTGCCAACACACAACGCTTTGATAAGAACAGCCACAGGACTTCTGAGTGGCTGGAGTCACGAGATGTCACATTAGTTGGGTTACGGGGGAGTAGTACTTCACTGAAATCACTATTTGTTAATCCACATGAGTATTGCCACAAACACTGAAAAGAGGAAAGTGGAGTAGCTACAACACAAAGCTCACAAGAAAACGTCTGTGTGGAAATTCTTGAGGGAATTCTGTAGGATTTCATGGCTGCTTGGGGAATTATGATGTAGGCTAATGCCGCCTCCCTCTTTGGCATGCTAACGTTAGCTATGTGACGAACTGTAGCTCTGCTGTTCAAATGTTTCGTTCTGAAGAAGCCTTTCTTATGTAAGAAGGTAGTTCACCATTCACTCACTTACCATTAGCCTTAGTGAAGAGGGGGAAATGGATACAGCTGCATGTTATTTTTGACGATATATCGTATAGTTTTGACGATCTCGCAATATTATTTTTGCGCTAGTTGTCTGCACCCTCTTATCTTTTTTTAATTGGGGTGGGGGGAAATCTACACTTTCAGCAGTTTTCTCATGGCTCTCTCTTGTCCCTCTGCAGCAGACAGGATGAGCAATATATTTGGGTAATGTAAAGCAGGAGCTGGCGCACACACAGAGAAATGTATTTAGTTTAGAGGTGCTGACTAACAGTGAATCAAATGTAAGCTATAAAAATAAAGAGTCGCATACTCATATATGGAGTACCAGTCAAAAGTTTGGGCACACCTACTCAGTCAAGGGTTTTTCTTTATTTTGACTATTTTCTACATTGTATAATAATAGTGAAGACATTGACTATGAACTAACACATATGGGAACATATAGTAACCAAAAAAAGTGTTAAACAAATCCAATATTTTAGATTCTTCAAAGTAGCCACCCTTTCCCTTCATGACAGCTTTGCACACTCTTGGCATTCTCTCAACCAGCTTCATGAGGAATGATTTTCCAACAGTCTTGAAGGAGTTCCCACATATGCTAAGCACTTGTTGGCTGCTTTTCCTTCACTCTGCGGTCCAACTCATCCCAAACATCTCAATTGGGTTGAGGTCAGGTGATTGTGGAGACCTGGTCATCTGATGCAGCACTCCATCACTCTCCATCTTGGTCAAATAGCCCTTACACAGCATGGAGGTATGTTGGGTCATTGTCCTTTTGAAAAACAAATGATAGTCCCATTAAGCACAAACCAGATGGGATGGTGTATCGCTGCAGAATGCTGTGGTAGCCATGCCGGTTAAGTGTGAATTCTAGAATTCTAAATAAAATCACAAAGCACCATCACACCTCCTCTTCCTCCATGCTTCACAGTGGGAAACACACATGCGGCAATCATCCGTTCACCTACTCTGTGTCTCACAAAGACACAGCGTTTGGAACCAAAAATCTCACATTTTGACTCATCAGACTGAAGGACAGATTTCCACCGGTCTAATGTCCATTGCTTGTGTTTCTTGGCCCTAGCAAGTCTCTTCTTATTATTGGTGCCCTTTTTAGTAGTGGTTTCTTTGCAACAATTTGACCATGAAGGCCTGATTTTACACAGTCTGTTGGAAAAAGCATTCCAGGTGAAGCTGGTGGCGAGAATGCCAAGAGTGTCCAAAGCTGTTATCAAGGCAAAGGGTGGCTGGCTCCTTTTGAAGAATCTAAAATAAAATATATTTTGATTTGTTTAACACTTTTTTTTTTGGTTACTACATGATTCCATATGTGTTATCGTAGTTTTGATGTCTTCAATATTATTCTACAATGTAGAAAATGGTACAAATAAAGAAAAACCCTTGACTGAGTAGGTGTGTCCTAACCATTGACTCGTACTGTATATAGTGTGCAACTCTCTTTATTTTTATAGAGCAATTTATTTGGAACATTGAAATCTCAATATATAGACAATCGTGCAAATTGCAATACATATTGTATCGGCACCTATCGTGATAGTATTATATCATGAGGTCCCTGACTATTCCCAGCCCTAATTAAACCTGTTGGGTTATGAAAGACATTGATTCCCCGAAATGACATGTAGGAACAAAAGGTGTCCTAATCCGGGAAACTGCTGTCACCTTTTCAAATTGTTGGTAGCAGTAAGCTGATGAGTGCGCAGTCTTACTGGACTTGCCAGTTCACATTTATCTAGCCAACGTCATGGATCCTTTGACAGTGAGTGCAGCCTTCATGAAAAAATGTGGTTTGTTTAGCTTTGAAGCTGTATGGGAAACATTGTCAGGCCTTTTGTGGTCTGTAAGATTGTGGAGTCCACAATCAGCATGCTGGCCACAATCTTTTGTGTTGCTGTGCTCTTTCCTCTATGCTCCTGGTCTTCGCTTTGGTAGAGGTTTTAGTCACTATATCGTCAAAACCGACCTCGTCCTTTCTGGGTTTCAATAAGGTTTTTGCAGGTGTAGGGATTTGGTTGGCCCTATGACCCAGGGAAGGACCCCTATGACTACATCTCAAAGGCGTGTCTAAGTCGGCCAACAAAAAACTATTGGCGGAGGGAAAGGAAAAGCCGGCGGATCAAATTTAGAGCACTCTCCCTCTCTGTGACTTAATGTGGCGTGTGTTTCTGATCCCAATGATTTTCTGTCTGATTCTTTCTTCTTCTCCCACTGTCTTATATTGCTCTCTCTCTCCAACTCTCTCACATAGTCCCTGGGACAGGAGAGGAATTTCTTCTTCTTCTGAGTCTTTCACAATGGTCTCTCTCCCCTCTGATGTCGCAATGTAGGGTGTTATTTTAGCAAGTGGGTACCTTCCACTTCCTCTGTATTTCCTGTCTCTTTGGTGGCCCACAGCTGTGCCTTTCGTGTTTTTAGGATATGTGTTGAGTGTTTGTTTGTGCAGTGCAGCCTTATGTCTTTCATAATTGTAACCCTGTCTGTGTATATTTTACAGGAGGCTGCTGACTGAGTGGTCACCATGGAGCCCTTCCTGCGCATCGCCTTTAATGCGTTTGATGTGGGGGTCCTGCCCCCCCCAACTAACGATCCCTTCTGTGCCATTAAGATGAAGGAGTCCCTCAGCACTGGTCAGTAGCACTACCCATAGAGTACTACCAAACTGTATATACACACACCTCTCACTCTCACCTTTTTCTCTCTCTCCCTGCCTTTCACATGTACACAACCACACTTTGTGACAAGCACATGTGTAATCTGTATGTAGTAGTGTAACTCATCTCCCTCTCTCTCTCCTCTCGCTCTCCAGAGCGAGGGAAGACCCTGGTCCAGAGGAAACCCACTATGTACCCAGCCTGGAAGTCCTGTTTCGACGCCCACATCTGCGAGGGCCGTGTCCTGCAGGTGATTCTGATGAAGACCACAGAGGAACCATTGGCCGAGGCCACGGTGGGCGTGTCCGTGCTGGCCGAGCGCTGTAAGAAGGGCAATGGCTGTGCTGAATTCTGGGTAGACCTGCAGCCTTCTGGGAAGGTTCAAATGGCCATCCAGTTCTTTACGCAGGACACAGACACAGCAGGTAGTAGCCCAAACATACATGCTCTCAATCTGACACTTACTGTATATCTCTCTGTCTCTCTCTGTACTCTCTAGCACTCATAAACACTGGTTAGACAGTAAACAGTGGCCTATAATGGTATATGGATAATCGTGCTGGAGGGGATGGCCGCCATTTTACGGGCTCCTGAACAATAGTTAAACATTTTTATTATTATAATTATTTCAATTTTTATATTTTTATCTCCCAAAATGTTGATCTTGTCTCATTGCTGCAACTCCCCAACTGGCTCGGGAGGCGAAGGTTGAGTTATGTGTCTTCCGAAACATGACCCACCAAGCTGCGCTTCTTAACACCCATCCGCTTAACGCGGAAGCCAGCCGCACCAATGTGTGGGAGGAAATAGTCTTTCAACTGACGACCAGGCGCCCGGCTCTCCACAGGGAGTCGCTAGAGCGCAGTAAGCCAAGTAAACCCCCCCCCCGGCCAAACCCTCCCCTAACCCGGACAACACTGGGCCAACAGTGCGCCGCCCTATGGGACTCCCAATCACCGTCTGTAGTGACGCCTCTAGCACTGCGCCACTCGGGAGGCCCCGGATAGTCATACTCAAAGCTGCTCCTGATCAATCGTGCTATTTTGTGTGTTTTTCTTTTGCGCTGCTCCTAACATGTTTCATATGATTGAAAAGAGCTTCTTGACATCAAAACAGAGATCAATAACCTTGATTTGGATAAGGACTTCTATTTCAACGAATCAGAGGGAAAGGACATAATGCTCATCCCAGAACGGGCACAAATCCCCGTCACTCGGAGGCGGCGGCGCTATAGATAAGCTGTAGACCACACTATTTACCCAGAGAGTTTTATTTTTTTATAGTTGTCTATTTACCACCACAAACCGATGCTGGCACGAAAACTGCACTCAACGAGCTGTATAAGGCCATAAGCAAACAAGAAAATGCTTACCCTGGACCCACTCCAATTCACATACCGCCCCAACAGATCCACAGATGACGCAATCTCTATTGCACTCCACACTGCCTTTTACCAACCTGGACAAAAGCAACACTTAGAATGTGGTTCATTGACTACAGCTCAGCATTCAACACCATAGTGCCCTCCAAGCGCATCACTAAGATAAGGATCCTGGGATTAAACACCTCCCTCTGTAATTGGATATTGGACTTTCTGACGGGACGCCCCCAGGTGGTGATGGTAGGCAACAGCGGTAGGCTTGACTGGCTGCATCACCGCAAGGCTCTACAGAGTGTAGTGCGTATACCTCAGTACATCACTGGGGCCGAGCTCTCTGCCATCCAGGATCTCTATACCAGGTGGCGTCAGAGGAAGGCCCTACAAATTGTCAAAGACTCCAGCCACCCAACTTAGTCTGTTCTCTCTGCGACCGCACGGCAAGTGGTCCTGGGGTGCCAAGTCTGGGACCAAAAGGCTCCTGAACAGCTTCTACCCCAAAGCCAATAAACTGCTGAACACTTAATCTGCTTTTCACCCCCTACCTACATATTAGCTCAATCACTCACCCAACTCCCTCAAACTCTAGTACACTGACTCAATAGGTACTCCTTACATATAGCCTCGTTATTGTTATTTTATTATGTTAATATTTTATTTCTATACATTTGTTAATTTTCTTACATTGCAACTGCATTGTTGGAAAAGGGCTCGTAAGTAAGCATTTCATGATAAAGTCTGCACTTGTTGTATTCGGCGCATGTGAGAAATATATTTGATTTGATTTAGAGAAATATGCTGCTGCACAAGTCTGCCAGGCCAGCTCGTCACATTGAGCTCAGCCTAGCCCAGAAGCCCTGCAGGCCCTGAAAGGGGTAGTGTATCTACAGCTGGCATATGACCCAGGCCTAGGGAGAGGCTGTATGTGGGAGTGTCCCAGTCAGGCTGAAACTGCTCTGGCTTGGCCCGGGCTAGGCTAGGCTGCAGCAGCATCCATCATATCCCCCTCTCTCTGCAGGTTTCCTGAAATGCAGCCCAGACTGTGGTATATTTAGGCCTGTGTGTCTGAGTAGCCCTCTCTGCCTGACTCTGTCACCAGCCTGTATCCAGAGTTGGCAGGCAGGAGCAACTCCTCTCTAAACATACACACCAGTCAATGGAATGAGATCTTTTTTCTTCTTCTCGATCTATTCATCTTCCCGTCTGTCTGTGTCCTCCCTCACTCTCTTTTGTGTCTTCTCACAGTCCTCATATCAGTTTTTATTTTCTTTGTTTACCTCTCTCACGCCGCTCTCATTTTCTTTTCATGACCTTTGACCCAGCCCCCTTGGCTTCCTCTAGCTGCATCCACATTTCCCAGAAGGTCGTCACGGTTTACACTGAAAGTCAAACAAGTGTGACCTCAGTCTGTAGATCTCTTTTCCTTAATCTATCCCAATTTGATGGTTGATGTTTTATAAATGGTATTTCTATAGCAAATAGATCATCTCTAACTCTGAGACTCAACTTATGCAGGTTTAGAATATAACAATGTAGATACAAGGTGCATGAATTTTTGCAATTCCATATATATATTTTTTTTACCAAGGTGCCATTTGTAACAACGTAACAACATTTCCATCACCAGTTTTCCACCATTTCATGATGATTTACCTGACACATGAAAAAAGTCACGACCAGGCTGATGGAAATGCCAACAGACAATTTGTTCGTTCGACATGGTGGGATCTTTTTGTCTCTGCAAAATGTATTATGCGAGAAATGGTGATTGGAAACCCCTTTTTATGTGCAAATATTGAAATAAAAACCATCATATTGGAGTAAACTTGGTCTGCCCACTATGACTCGGGAAACCATACAGTTTATTAGGCTACAGATGAAATAAGTTATGAAGAACTTTACAGGGTGGTGAAAGTGCAAGGCTTTGCTCCTTTACAATAAATATCGAAGGTGACATGATGATCGATGCTTGGCTGCCGTTTGACAGTAATAATATCACTGTTAACCATAATAATCTCATAATGTGGGTAGCCTCTACCCGCTGCAAGCTGATGATTTAAAGTGCACGTGCCAAAACCATTGTAGGCACATTTGCTATATAACGCAACAGTTGTTGTGACAAAACCATCGGTAGAGTTGAAAATGCCATGGAAACCCATTTAACTTTGTATTTTTCATTTGGTACATGGGATTTTAACAGCAAAGTTATTTTTATGTGTACTACATCAACAAGGACAGCCTTTTATACGCAAAAAGTCATTTTGATGGAAACACATTCTGGTTGAAAATGCGCATATAGTTTTATGCAGATTTGTTTATGTTTGCATGAAAATCTGTCGCAAATTGGATGGAATCCTAGCTACTGTAACAAAATGTCTCAATATCACCCACAGACACAATGGTATGACTGAGAACATAGAATCATTAGCTTGATAATTTTCATGTGTCCCCAGCAGCGTTTAAATCGACAGTGAAGATGCGCGAAGTGGAGGACGAGCCGAAGACACTGAACCGAAGGAGAGCCATTAAACAGCCCAAGGTGCACTTCATCAAGAACCATGAATTCACCGCCACCTTCTTCGGACAGCCCACCTTCTGCTCTGTCTGCAGGGAGTTTGTCTGGTGAGAGACGGAGAGTACCTATCCTAACACCACCATGACCAAATCAAACTGTATTGGGCACATACACATGGTTAGCAGATGTTAATGCGAGTGTAGCGAAATGCTTGTGCTTCTAGTTCTGACAGTGCAGTAATATCTAACAAGTAATCTAACAATTCCACAACAACTACCTAATACGCACAAATCGAAGTAAAGGGATAGAATAAGAATATGTACATATAAATGTGAGGATGAGCGATGACCGAGCAGCATAGGCAAGATGGTGTATAATACCATCCATACTGACCATGGAAAAAGAGCATGACTTTCTCACACGTCATTACTGCATCAAAGAGTGGGCTTTCAACCTGGTTGACTTGTGTAGTTGTTTGTTTTACACGCAAACGGTATTATGCCTTGGCCTAGCAGTAAACCAGAGTACAGAGAGAGTTGACTGATTACCCCAAAACCAGCCCCCATGGGGTATCTAAGTAGACCCATTAGCAGCCCTAATTGTTCCCTGACTGGAGTAGCCAGGCAAATAATAACAATAAGACTGGCTGGCACGACCTGTAATGTGAGCTCTGTAAGTCACTGTCTTGGGAAAACCCACAGGGTGTTCCAACAAGGTCAGCGGCTCAGCACAATCCCCAGGGCAGGGCTGTCCCCTTCCGACCAGAGAAGAAAACTGTTATTGGTTCCTAATGGCGACAGGTTGAGGAATGACCAATGTCCCTTTTGGCCTTAGAAGTGTGTGCGGACGGTGTTTGTGCAAAAGATGAATGAATGTCTCTCCTCTCTTTCATTCTGTTAAGCTACCGTTGTTTATTGTCACCATCAATACTTTTCATGAGGTTTTCTCACCTTCTGGGAAAAGTGCACAAAGATTAGACATGTATTGTATGACTCTTACACCCTGTTTTCTTTTCAAACAGGGGACTCAACAAGCAAGGCTACAAGTGCCGACGTGAGTGTCTCTCTGACCACTTGCTGTTTAGATTTTTCCACTATATGGACATTGTTTTGTAGCTTGGAGGCATCCTAAACGTTCGCTGTGCAATCATTCACTCCCAAAAATATACACATTTCTCATATCAATAGGTGAATGTCTCAACTGTGAGCTTGCCCTAATGTGGCTTTATCTCTGTCCTCAGAATGCAACGCGGCTATCCACAAGAAATGCATCGACAAAATCATTGGGAGATGCACCGGAACAGCAGAGAACAGTAGAGACACTGTGGTAAGCATTATGACCACCTGTCATAATACATTGCAAATAGTAGTTAGTGTTTGAAGATCCGTTTTCAACGGAGCATTTCCCTTTATCAATATGTTGACTTGGATCGTCATTTTCCCACGACAATTCCTCTGATTGCATCGCGGTCATGCAGCTGTGAGGGAACTGTGTCACGCTTCTCTGCATCCCTTTAACGGCAAGACGAGACCCATTCAGGGAGGTCAACGGCCGTCAGAGACCAGGCAAATCAATGGGCTCGTGTTTAAAACTGAACAGTGGTGCTCCGTTCCAGTTGTAATTTAGCTAGCAAAGGACCAAAGTAGCCAGTATAGTGCCAGTGGTTTCAGCATAAGACCATTGTTACCAGTAGTGGAGCACTTTTAACTAGTGTTGCTTATGAAGTATACAGCCAGGGAGATCGTAAGGCTGCTAGTATCTGCAGCAGTAGGATCAGCTTTTCAGCACCTGAGGCAGCTAGGATAGATCTGCCTTCTCTTGGAGGGCAGAGTCCCCTGTCTGCAGCCTGTATGGGAGCTCCCCTGGGTGTGTAGGTGGATTTATAGGCCAGTCAGTGCTGTGAGGGTGGAGTCAGTCCACCAGTTAAGGGTGTAGGTGTGTGCCCCCTGCTCCCTTTGGGGAACCATGAGGAGCTTCAGAAGGGCTGTGAGGCCCCACAGACTCCCAGGTTTTTGGACAGTGCACATTGGTACTATGGACTGGCTCTTTGATGACGGGAGCTCTGTGTCCACAGTTCCAGAAGGAGCGCTTTAAGATCGACATGCCGCATCGCTTCAAGAGCCACAACTACATGAGCCCTACCTTCTGTGACCACTGTGGCAGTATGCTGTGGGGAATGGTCAAGCAGGGCATCAAGTGTGAAGGTGGGTGTGATGCCCCTTCTCTCTCATTCCCTCTGTCTCTTTCCATCTATCTTCAATACACGCAATCTGTTAGCTCTGGCCCTCTATCTCTTTCCCTCTCCGTCTTTCACAACCAGTGTCTTACTCTTCTCTCCTTTCTCCTGCCAGATTGTTCCATGAACATCCATCACAAGTGTCAGAAGAAAGTGGGCAATCTCTGTGGAATCAACCAGAAACTTCTGTCTGAGGCCCTCAACCAAGTTAGCCAGGTGTGAAAGGCAGGGCTATGCACT
This sequence comes from Oncorhynchus clarkii lewisi, assembly GCF_045791955.1. Lineage (NCBI taxonomy): Eukaryota > Metazoa > Chordata > Actinopteri > Salmoniformes > Salmonidae > Oncorhynchus > Oncorhynchus clarkii. The sequence continues at coordinate 46,934,688 of NC_092153.1, read as the reverse complement.
TGGTCATACCCACATTCACACATATGAATGTGTTTTTTAGAATCATTAATGCACATTCATAAACCTATTTTAATGGCATTTTTACCCCCCTCAGAAATCCATAAGTAGGTCTGAATCCAACAAATCAGAGTCAACAGACATTGGAATCTACCAGGACTTCAACAAAAGCCCAGGAGCGGACCCTAGTGGTGAGTAGCTGTCACTGTTGCAGCTGAGAGCAAGGTATTCTGCATTATAAACTGGGTGGTTCGGACCATGAATGCTGATTGGCTGACAGCCGTGGTATATCAGACCGTATACAACGGGTATGACAACATGTATTTTTATTGCTCTAATTACATTGGTAACCAGTTTATGATAGCAATAAGAAACCTCAGGGGTTTGTGGTATATGGCCAATATACCACGGTTAAGGGCTGTATCCAGGCACTCCATGTTGTGTCGTGCTTAAGAACAGCCCTTAGCTGTGGTATTTTGGCCATATACCACACCCACTCCTCATGCCGTATTGCTTAAGTATACCAGGTATATGACAAAACATGTATTTGTACTGTTTTAATTACGTTCTTAGCAAGTTTATAATAGCAATAAGGCTCCTAGGGGTTTGTGATAAATGGCCAATATACCACGGCTAAGGGCTGTATCCTGAACAGCCCTTAGCCGTGGTATATTGGCCATGTACAACACCCCCCCCCCCCCCCCCCCCTCAAGCCTTATTGCTTAAGTAAATACACTTTTTGGTTTTTCTTACCCATATTTTGTTGTTGTTGTGTCTTTACATGTGTAAATGTATCTATTGAAATTATGCCCCTCTTTTTGTGTGTGTGTGTTCAACAGAAGCCAATGAGAAGTTGTGGGAGGGTGGTAAGGTCCCTGCCCCCACCAACATCACCCCCACGATCCACCTCACCATCGATGACTTTGTGTTCCACAAGGTGCTGGGCAAGGGCAGCTTTGGCAAGGTAATGTAGGTCCCAGGCCAACCACTCTGGTACATTTACCCTCACATCACTGACACCCATGCACACACACTCAATTGCCTTCCCACAAGTGTCACATGCTAATACTGCTTTGTCTAAAAGGTTCCAAGGCACTCTTCAACTGCTGCAAACTAACCTACTTTAGGTGTTTAGTTACTATATGTTATTATCTGTTGTCAGAGTGACAATAGCAACCCAGTGGCCTGCTCTGGCCTGATAGTTGTTCAACATGTGTTTTCTCTCTGGGAGTATACAGCCTAACAGTATCACCTCTCCCGTCTGGCGCTCCAGGTCCTGCTGGCTGAGCTGAAGGGGCGAGGGCAGTACTTTGCTGTGAAGGCCCTGAAGAAAGATGTGGTTCTGATGGATGACGATGTGGAGTGTACCATGGTGGAGAAGAGAGTCCTAGCCCTGGCCTGGGACAACCCCTTCCTCGCACACCTCTACTCCACATTCCAGACCAGGGTGAGACCCCTCTCCAAAGCTTCATCTTTTATTATGAGAACTATTTTCCCTCAGACTAATTTGTGTCACTATACTTATCTGTGTAAATGATAGGATTATGTGCGTGTGTGTGTTTTTCCAGGAACACCTGTTTTTCGTGATGGAGTACCTGAATGGAGGGGATCTAATGTTCCACATACAAGATAAGGGTCGCTTTGATCTCTACAGAGCCACGTGAGTGACAGACTGCAGTGTTATGTAGACTCTATCTCACCATCCACCAACCACTAAGTAGTTATGTTACTTTAAAACTCATCCAAGAGGGTTTGATAGCAGGTTAAGGGCAGACTGTAGGCCTTTCATAATGATGATGCACTCAGAAGTAGTTGGGCCTCTACCATTGTTCTCCCCCAGGTTCTACTCAGCAGAAATCGTAATTGGACTGCAGTTCCTCCATTCCAAAGGAATTATTTACAGGTGAGCTCCATGAACTGCGATGGCCTGATCTTGTCGTGCACATGATTCACCCCTGTATTAATGCTTAATAGATTAACTTAATTCCCTTTAATCAGGGAGCGGATTGAACCCCTCTCCCCCCTGCCCTAACCCTTCCTTGCTACAGGGACCTGAAGCTGGACAATGTGATGCTGGACAGGGACGGCCACATTAAGATTGCTGACTTTGGGATGTGCAAGGAGAACATGTTTGGAGAGAATCGGGCCACCACTTTCTGTGGGACACCAGACTACATCGCACCAGAGGTTTGTGTGACTGTCTGTGTCTATGTGGGATAGGGTTTTGTAGGATTCTGTTGAAAGCAATTTACTCTCTGTCCTGTATTTGTTAGCCTGTGTTTTGATCCTGACTGTAGTTGACTCCTAACATAGTTGACTCTTAACATGTGTCTCTCTCTGTCTGTCCATCCTCAGATCCTGCTGGGACAGAAGTACACCTTCTCCGTGGACTGGTGGTCGTTTGGCGTGCTGGTGTATGAGATGCTGATTGGCCAGTCGCCATTCCAGGGTGATGACGAGGAAGAGCTCTTTGAGTCCATCAGGATGGACGTACCTCACTACCCTGGCTGGCTCACCTCGGAGGCCAAGGACCTGCTGGAGAGGGTGAAGCTACTGCTCATTCTCTTCTCTTACTGACCCCTGACCTCTTTTTCACAATGTTGTATGTCTGTGACAGTTGGTGGCAGATGGGGCTCCACTAGTAAACAATGTAATCTTGCATTCTCCCCTAAAAACGTCCCTTTTTCAGGACCCTGTCTTTCAAAGATAATTTGTAAAAATCCAATTAACTTCACAGATCTTCATTGTAAAGGGTTTAAACACTGTTTCCCATGCTTGTTCAATGAACCATAAACAATTAATGAACATGCACATGGAATGGTCGTTAAAACTTCTTAGGGCTGAGATCCCGCTAACGGGATCGATATGACAACAGCCAGTGAAAGTGCAGGGCGCCAAATTCAAAACAACAGAAATCCCATAATTAAAATTCCTCAAACATAGAAGTATTTCACACCATTTTAAAGATACACTTCTTGTTAATCCCACCACAGTGTCCGATTTCAAATAGGCTTTACGGCGAAAGCACCACAAACGATTATGTTAGGTCAGAGCCAAGTCACAGAAAAACTCAGCCATTTTTCCAGCCAAAGAGAGGAGTCACAAAAATCAGAAATAGAGATCAAATGAATCACTAACCTTTGATGATCTTCATCAGATGACACTCATAGGACTTCATGTTACACAATACATGTATGTTTTGTTTGATGAAGTTCATATTTATATCAAAAAATCTCAGTATACATTGGCGCTTTATGTTCAGTAGTTCCAAAAACATCCGGTGATTTTGCAGAGAGCCACATCAATTTACAGAAATACTCATAATAAATGTTGATGAAAATACAAGTGTTATGCATTGAACTTTAGATACACTTCTTCTTAATGCAACGGCTGTGTCAGATTTCAAAAAAGCTTTACGGAAAAAGCAAACCATGCAATCTGAGTACGGCGCTCAGTCACCAAACAAGCCAAAAAGATATCCGCCATATTGTGCAGTCAACAGAAGTCAGAAATAACATTATAAATATTCACTTACCTTTGATGATCTTCATTAGAATGCACTCCCAGGAATCCCAATTCCACAATAAATGTTTGTTTTGTTCGATAATGTCCATCATTTATGTCCATATAGCTACTTTTGTTAGTGCGTTTTGTAAACAAATCCAAACTCACGAAGCACGTTCACTAGGAGCAGACGAAATGTCAAAAAGTTCCGTTAGTCCGTAGAAACATGTCAAACAATGTATAGAATCAATCTTTAGGATGTTTTTAACATAAATCTTCAATAATGTTTCAACCGGAGAACTCCTTTGTCTTCAGATATGCAATGGAACTCAAGCTAACTCTCACGTGAACGAGCGTCACGAGCTTGTGGCACTCTGCCAGACCACTGACTCAAAGAGCCCTTATGAGCCCCTCCTTTACAGTAGAAGCATCAAACAAGGTTCTGAAGACTGTGGACATCTAGTGGAAGCCTTAGGAAGTGCAACATGACCAATATCCCACTGTATCTTCAATAGGGAATGTGTTGAAAAACGACCAACCTCAGATTTCCCACTTCTTGGTTGGATTTTTTTCTCAGGTTTTTACCTGCCATATGAGTTCTGTTATACTCACAGACACCATTCAAACAGTTTTAGAAACTTCAGAATGTTTTCTATCATATACTAATAATAGTATGCATATATTAGCAACTGGGACTGAGTAGCAGGCAGTTTACTTTGGGCACCTCTGGGCACCTTATTCATCCTTGCTACTCAATACTGCCCCCGGCCATAAGAAGTTAAGACACTAACAGCTTACATATGGTAGGCAATTAAGGTCACAGTTATGAAAACTTAGAACACTAAAGAGGCCTTTCTACTGACTGAAAAACACCAAAAGAAAGATACCCAGGGTCTCTGCTCATCTGCGTGAATGTGCCTTAGGCATGCTGCAAGGAGGCATGAGGACTGCAGATGTGGCCAGGGCAATTAATTGCAATGTCCGTACTGTGAGACGCGTAAGACAGCGCATTGGCAGGCCACGTGTAACAACAGCTGCACATGATCGGTACATCCAAACATCACACCTGCGGGACAGGTACAGGATGGCAACAACAACTGCCCGAGTTACACCAGGAATGCACAATCCCTCTATCAGTGCTCAGGCTGTCCGCAATAGGCTGAGAGAGGCTGGACTGTGGGCTTGTAGGCCTGTTGTCTGGTGAGAACCTGCCTTACATCAACGGCAACAACGTCGCCTATGGGCACAAACCCACCGTCACTGGACCTGACAGGACTGGCAAAATGTGCTCTTCACTGACGTGTCGCGGTTTTGTCTCACCAGTGTTGATGATCGGATTTGAGTTTATCGTCGAAGGAATGAGCATTACACCCAGGCCTGTACTCGGGATCGATTTTGGAGGTGCAGTCCATGAGGAGGAGATGCACTGCAGTACTTAATGCAGCTGGTGGCCACACCAGATACGACTGTTACTTTGATTTTGACCCCCCCATTGTTCAGGGACACATTATTCCATTTCTGTTAGTCACATGTCTGTGGAACTTGTTCAGTTTATGTCTCAGCTGTTGAATCTTGTTATGTTCATACAAATATTTACGCATGTTAAGTTTGCTGAAAATAACCCAGTTGACAGTGAGAGGATGTTTCTTTTTTTGCTGAGTTTAGTCACACCCAGACATACAGAGAAAGACAGGCATTGGAATGTCACAACGTTGCCCCTGGGGAAATGTTTTTTATTTTTCCATAAATATGCAAACAATGTTGCGATTACAGTATAACCCTCTCGACCCCTCCCATCTACACACTCACAAGCTCAAGCTCTGCACACACACACACCTTACATCTCAGATGGGATTCCTGTTTCTAAGCTCTTGTGCGTCTCTGTGCTCGATCCCCAGCTGTTTGAACGAGACCCTAGTAACAGACTAGGGGTGGTGGGGAACATCCAAGGACACTCCTTCTTCAAGACCCTCAATTGGCCTGCCCTGGAGAAGAGAGAGCTGGAACCCCCCTTCAAACCTAAAGTGGTACGATCTGGTTCTCTGGCTTTGATGTGGATAGTGAAACCAACACACTAATGCTTTTGATTGGTTTACGCCATTGTGAATGACTTGTTTGGAGTTGTGGTGTGAATGTTTCTATTGGTCACTTGTTGAACTGACACCCCTTCTCTGCCGAGCACAGAAAGCGCCCAATGACTGCAGCAACTTTGACCGGGAGTTCCTGCGTGAGAAGCCCCGCCTCTCCCACGCGGACAAGAACCTGATTGACTCTATGGACCAGGCGGCCTTTGCAGGCTTCTCTTTCATCAACCCCAAGATGGAATGCATTATGGTCAATTGAAGGCACAACATGATTCCTCCATCTATCCATTATAAACATATAAACACAAGGAAGGAAGGAAGGAAGGAAGGAAGGAAGGAAGGAAGGAAGGAAGGAAGGAAGGAAGGAAGGAAGGAAGGAAGGAAGGAAGGAAGGAAGGAAGGAGAGAGAGAGACCAGTATAGCATTTATCACTGTGGTGGGTCCAATCAATAGTGGTGTCTTTCTTTTCCTTGTGATCAAATATTGAATCAATATGAATCAGTCCATATACTGTACTTTATCCCCCAACAACACTTGCACCACCCCATAACTCAGACTGTTGTTTAATATTTTGCATGCTGGGAAGTCGGGGATCAAATGTGGCTCTATTATCACACCCCTGTGTGCCCTACCTACTGTCTGTCACTCTCCTGTCCTGATCATTCACATAATATTTTGTGTGTCTGTGCGTGTCAGCACTCGCTGTGCGTAAATGCATAAATTAATGTGTCTTTTTGAGTGACAGCATGAATGTCTAGTATTTCCCCCTAGCTGTAGCAGTTACTCTGATTTGGAGTCACATGCTGGTGCCAGTTATGAATTGTCTATAATGAAAAAAAAGTTTGTACTTTTTCAGGTACAAAATGAATGGGTGCTGCATACAAAATCTTGTTGTATAATACCCAAGAAACAGGACCAGTAGAGAACGCACAGATGTATGCTGGCATGGATAGTCTCATTCCCCTCTCACCGTGTGGATCTAGCTGCCCATCCACACGGTATAAAACTAAGGGTTTGCAACCAGTACTGCAACTTCCCCACTTTCCTGAACCAACTGCAGCTACTCTGATTAAGACCTGAGTAAGTGTGAAACAAGAGTGGAACATCTTTCTGAAGGGAGTGAGTTTAATGGTACTACACGGTGTGTCGTTTTGAAGGATATGGGTGTGTTGGGGGGTATTCCATTGGCAAAAGGATGGATAATTGGGTCTTGTGTTACTTGAAAGTATTGTCAGAGGCATCATGCCCATCGGGGGCACAAGGGCACGTGCCTCCTCACGTTACATTATTTACTAAATATCATTTTTAAGCCAATCATTAAAATGTATTTATAAAGCCCTTTTTTACATCAGCCGATGTCATGAAGTGCTGTACAGAAACCCAGCCTAAAACTCCAAACAGCAAGCAATGCAGATGTAGAAGCACAGTGGCTAGGAAAAACTCCATAGAAAGGCAGGAACCTAGGAAGAAACCTAAAGAGCACACATATTTTCAGCATTATTTATAAAAAAAGATCTGTCAGCTGTATGTTGCGGAGGGGCCACAGAGTCTGGACCAGTAAGTGGCTCCTTCCAAGGTGCATCGCGGACCAAAGATATGCTAGGAGAGTATCGAGTGAATCACAGTTGATTTTTACTGCCGGTTATCGGCAGGTCTCACAGGAGCTATGTATGAAAATAATTTTGATCACGCTATGTAGCCAATTGATTCATTCTTGATAAGTAAATAAAACACGTTTGGCTGTTTCTCTGTAATACTAGCCACCTAGCAATTTTATGAAGTTGACTTTAGCTAGCCAGCTACAGTGCCCTTTGTAATTCTTGGGACAGTGAAGCGTGTTTTATTATGAATAGTTTCCTAATCTCCCAGCCTCATAAATAGATTCCCAGCCATTTCAGGCTATCAGTCAAGTTAGAGTAGCTTGTCTAACTATCTTAGCTGACTTGTCTGCTGGCAAGGTTGCTAGACTTTAGAAAATACAAAAATAGCTTTCATTCTTGGGTTATGAGACTATATACCAGTATGGCTGTTTGTACTAAACTCTTAAGATATAAAAGTTCTTAAAGAATCAATGTGCATCATTAATTAAAATTACAATTAAACCGGTTAGGGGTATGGTTAAATAACCTATGCAGAAAAATATAATATATTTACATAGAATTAGGCATAACAATTATGGCTCTAGATTGCAGGAAAAAGCTGTTTCAGGTGTTTGAAAAATGCTAAACTCTCCAACTTGTCAGAATTCTCAGAATTCCCACCATCCATCTTCATGTACTATATAACCCCTCTAAAATAATGGGTGCATGAGGCCCCTGGTATTGTAACAAGAAATTATAATATGCTGGATATGAAATGAAAATGTTGATTGCCCTAAACAGACACAATATTTATAAAGGATGTACTTTTTTACTGTCTTTATATTTTACATCTGATTATAAATAAACACATTTTTATTTATGGTGATGTGTTTTCCATTACGTTTTGATTGCCTCTATATTTGCAAAATATTTGACACTTTCTCATAAATGTGTTGTCACAACTTTGCTCCTCAAGAGACACATTCACAGGAAGATGATCTTTTGACCATCGCTGGGCTTGATTTAATTTGATTTATTAGGATCACCATTAGCTGACACCAATGGCTAGTCTTACAGGGGTCTGACATATAACAAAAAAAAACATTACAGACCAAATACAAGATGGTGGTCAATGCAGATAAGTTGTTTTGGTAGCTGAAGGGATTATTGGATTTCCTTACCCAAATATGACTATTTGGTCATTTCTACGGTCAAACGCCGTATGAATATGGTTTAGTTTACGACAACACTAGATAGCTAGCTCAAAATCTAATTTGTCGAACGTACATGGACACTTCCAGAACCAAAATAAAATAAATGGAGAGATCGTCAGATGGCCAATTAACCACAAAAGATGGTATGATTTTGGGTACTCCTCTTCAGAATGTAAATGTGGGGGGAAATACTGCAATGGGTGATGAAAATGTGGTGAGCACGGACAACAATGCTCACAACTCGCGCCCCTCCAGTCCACAGCTCAGGCCGTTCGTTACCTTACGACCCCGGCACTCCAGTCAAGCCACAGGGGAAGAAGATGAGGCCAAGAGGGTATGTCACTTCTTGAGATGCAAAACAATATTGTAATGCTTTTGACAGCAAAGATAGATGAAAAGGCAAATGGCTTGGGAGACATGGTGAGGGAGAATACGATGAAAATTGAGGCCATGAAAAAATCTGTTGACTCTCTTTGAAGAAGTGAAAACCCTCAAACGTGACATGAAAATGTTAAGAAGTTGGCTGATCTCGAGCAAAAGGTGAATGAGGCGGAGAGGTACCAGCGCAGGTGGAGCCTGAGGCTCCATGTAATGTAGGACATCAAATGCAGAGTTGTTGACATCTGTGGAGCTGTCATTCCCGAATCGAAAGCCAAACTTCAGGAAAATGTAGACATCGTTCATTGTTTGGGAAGAGTCAATGATCAAGACGAGACCGAGGACAACCATCATCCGGTTCACCAACAGATCTACACAGGATCTTCTCTGGAGGCGAGCAAAGAATTGTGGATTCCTCATCAAGCAAAAATTGAGGTTCACAGAGGATCTGACCTCAGCGGACAAAGTGACGAGAGAGAAACTGTGGCCGATAGTGGCTACAGCTAGAAAGGCACGGAAAACAGATTTTTTTTGTCGGTGCAAGAGTGATCATCGATGGGAAAGAAATGCGGCCAAATCAGAACATTTGAGAGAGACAGAATCTAACTCGGACAGAACTGGCAGGCCAAAAAGTTGCCTAAGTGCCAGGTGAAAAGCAGCCTTTTATTATAGAAAATGTACACAAACACTTGAATGAGAAAAGGCTGACATGAGAACTGATAAACTAAACACTAACTATAGGTGAATAACTGCTTATTGTAAAGTCTACACAATGTCTCCCCCTTGTGGGAGTAAGAATACTTTAGTAACTTTATGACCAGTATTTGTTTGTTTTTGTTGGAGAGGTTAATAATGGGATGGAAATCCTTTTGAGTTACGTATCCTTAGAAAAAGCTTACATTAGCAAAACAAGGTTGTTGGTTGAAGTTTGTCTTTATCTCTTTGTTCAATTAATGTCAGGGGTATCTGTAATTTTCTCAAGCGTAAGGCTATTTTCCTGTATAGCAAATGTTTTAATGCAGACTTTTACTTTCTACAAGAGTCTCATGCTTGTTCTTCTGCTCTATCTTTTTGGAAAAAATCAATGGGGTAACGATATCTGGTTATCATATGGCATATGTTTTACTGTATGGTTTATATATGGTTTACTACATGATTCCATATGTGTTATTTCATAGTTTTGATGTCTTCACTATTATTCTACAATGTAGAAAATAGTCCAAATAAAGAAAAACCCTCAAATAAGTAGGTGTGTCCAAACTTTTGACTGGTACTGTACATTTTCTCAACAGGTTATGGTCAATAATATCAAAGGCTGCACTGAAATCAAACATTACAGCTCCCACCATCTTATCAATTTATTTCAACCAATCATCAGTCATTTGTGTCAGTGCAGTACATGTTGAGTGCCCTTCTCTATAAGCATGCTGAAAGTCTGTTGTTAATTTGTTTACGGAGAAGTACAGTGGCTTGCAAAAGCATTTTCGCTGATTTGTTGCCTTACTACCTGGAATTAAAATATATTTTTTTGGGGGGGGGGTTTGTGTCATTTGATTTACACAACATGACTACCACTGTGAAGATGCAAAATAAAAAGAATTGTGAAACAAAAGAAATAACACAACTGCGTGCATAACTATTCACCCCCCAAAGTTAATACTTTGTAGAGACACCTTTTGCAGCAATTACAGCTGCAAGTCTCTTGGGGTATGTCTCTATAATCTTAGCACATCTAGCCACTGGGATTTTTGCCTATTCTTCAAGGCAAAACTGTTCCAGCTCCTTCATGTTGGATGTGTTTTCTGCTGGTGAACATCAATATTTAAGTCATACCACAGATTCTCAATAGGAGTGAGGTCTGGGCTTTGACTAGGCCATTCCAAGACATTTAAATGTTTCCCCTTAAACCACTTGAGTGTTGCTTTAGCAGTATGCTCAGGGTCATTGTCCTGCTGGAAGGTGAACCTCCATCCCAGTCTCAAATCTCTGACTGAAGACTGAAGACTGAAACAGGTTTCCCTCAAGGACTTCCTTGTATTTAGCGCTATCCATCATTCCTTCAAATCTGACCAGTTTCCCAGTCCCTGTTGATGAAAAACATCCTCTTGGTGTTCTCGGGGTGATGAGAAGTGCTGGGTTTGTGCCAGACACAGTGTTTTCCTTGATGGCCAAAAAGCACCATTTTAGTCTCATCTGACCAGAGTACTTTCCATATGTTTGGGGAGTCTCCCACATGCCTTTTGGCAAACACCAAATGTGTTTGCTTATTCTTTTCTTTAAGCAATGGCTTTTTTTCTGGCCACTCTTCCATAAAGCCCAGCTCTGTGGAGTGCACGGCTTAAAGTGGTCCTATGGACAGATACTCCAATCTCCGCTTTGGAGCTTTGCAGGGTTATCTTTGGTCTCTTTATTGCCTTTGATTAATGCCCTCCTTGCCTGGTCCATGAGTTTTGGTGGGCGGCCTTCTCTTGGCAGGTTTGTTGTGGTGCCATATTCTTTCAGTTTTTTAATAATGGATTTAATGGTTCTCCGTGGGATGTTCAAAGTTTCTGATATGTTTTCTTTTAACCCAACCCTGATCTGTACTTCTCCACAACTTTGTCCCTGACCTGTTTGGAGAGCTCCTTGGTCTTCATGGTGCCACTTGGTGGTGCCCCTTGCTTAGTGGTGTTGCAGACTCTGAGGCCTTTCAGAACAGGTGTAAATATACTGAGATCATGTGACAGATCATGTGACACTTAGATTGCACACAGGTGGACTTTATTTAACTAATTATGTGACTTCTGAAGGTAATTGGTTGCACCAGATATTTAAGGGATTCATAGCACCAATTTTCCATTTTCTATTATTTGTAATTTTTTTAAACAAGTTATTTTTTTCATTTCAATTCACCAATTTGGACTATATTATATAACCTCACACTCAACGTCAACAAAACTAAGGAGATGATTGTGGACTTCAGGAAACAGCAGAGGGAACACCCCCCTATCCACATCGATGGAACAGTAGTGGAGAGGGTAGCAAGTTTTAAGTTCCTCGGCATACACATCACAGACAAACTGAATTGGTCCACTCACACAGACAGCATCGTGAAGAAGGCGCAGCAGCGCCTCTTCAACCTCAGGAGGCTGAAGAAATTCGGCTTGTCACCAAAAGCACTCACAAACTTCTACAGATGCACAATCGAGAGCATCCTGGCGGGCTGTATCACCGCCTGGTATGGCAACTGCACCGCCCTCAACCGTAAGGCTCTCCAGAGGGTAGTGAGGTCTGCACAACGCATCACCGGGGGCAAACTACCTGCCCTCCAGGACACCTACACCACCCGATGTCACAGGAAGGCCATAAAGATCATCAAGGACATCAACCACCCGAGCCACTGCCTGTTCACCCCGCTATCATCCAGAAGGCGAGGTCAGTACAGGTGCATCAAAGCTGGGACCGAGAGACTGAAAAACAGCTTCTATCGCAAGGCCATCAGACTGTTAAACAGTCACCACTAACACTGAGTGGCTGCTGCCAACACACTGACACTGACTCAACTCCAGCCACTTTAATAATGGGAATTGATGGGAAATGATGTAAATATATCACTAGCCACTTTAAACAATGCTACCTTATATAATGTTACTTACCCTACATTATTCATCTCATATGCATACGTATATACTGTACTCTATATCATCGACTGTATCCTTATGTAATACATGTATCACTAGCCACTTTAAACTATGCCACTTTGTTTACATACTCATCTCATTTGTACATACTGTACTCGATACCATCTACTGTATCTTGCCTATGCTGCTCTGTACCATCACTCATTCATATATCCTTATGTACATATTCTTTATCCCCTTACACTGTGTACAAGACAGTAGTTTTGGAATTGTTAGTTAGATTACTTGTTATTACTGCATTGTCGGAACTAGAAGCACAAGCATTTCGCTACACTCGCATTAACATCTGCTAACCATGTGTATGTGACAAATAAAATTTGATTTGATTTTATTGTGTGTGTCCATTACATGAAATCCAAATAAAAATCCATTTAAATTACAGGTTGTAATAGAACAAAATAGGAAAAACACCAACAAGGATGAATACTTTTGCAAGGCACTGTACCTCATGCAGCGCAACACATCTCCTTTGCATAGAGTTGATCAGGCTTTTGATTGTGGCCTGTGGAATGTTGTCCCACTCCTCTTCAATGGCTGTGCGAAGTTGCTGGATATTGGAACACACTATCAATCCAGAGCATCCCAAACATTCTCAATGGGAGACATGTTTGGTGAATATGGAGGCCTTGGAAGAACAGGGCCATTTTCAACCTCCAGGAATTGTATACAGATCTTTCCGACATGGGGCCATGCATTATCACGCTGAAACGAGATGGTGGCAGATGAATCTGTGGCATTGTGTTGTGTCACAAAACTGCACAGCTTTTATCAAAGCCGAAATAAGTATGACATCCGGGCATTTAAAGTAAACTTGATTTTCAAATTGTCTCATAATATTAAACATAATTTTTTCACATACTCAAACGGCCTACTATTAAGGATGCAAGTATGGGTATTTGGACACATGCACTACCTTTATCATTGGACGAGTACCACTTCAACTTTTTTTGGGGACAATCATTTCCTCTTCCAGGTTAGATGATCATCATATTGTAAAATTTTTGTCTCCTCTTTTCATAGGGCTAGATTAGAAGGAGTAGGCTGCAATTTCTTCAGCGGAGTAGGCTACTAATTTGTGTCATATTAAAAATGATGTTGGTTATATCTCCAGTCATATAAAGTGTAATAGAATTGCATGAACTATGTTTATAAAAGGTCACATTTTCCCTGTGCAAAAACAGAAGAAATGTCTCTGATAAGGCCTACCCTGTCACTACGCACTCAGGCAATGAGTGTTCAGAACTGTCTGTTTAGCTTACAGTGATTTGAGTTGTATTATTAGCCTAAATTATGACTATGCAATCTATTCATCACATTAGGAAAAGTAGCCTATCTTACATTAGTCTGCAAATTTGATGATATGCATGCAATCCATTATTATGAAGGTGCAATTTTATGGTAGAAAAATAGCTTCCTCAAATTTGAAACTCATGTACGTCGACATTTAAAGTCGGCCTTGTTCTGACTTGATAGCGTGTTTTATGCATCTATTTCACGTTGCACTGTATAGGTGCCGTTCCACAAGTAAATGAGTCCATTTATGAGGTTGATTAGTGGTTGACATTGTATATGCTGTTCCACAAACCTAATATTTTGGTGATGATACATTTTGTTTATTTTTGCTGTTCTCCAAATAACATTTTTTTTGCGTTTTAAATTGTGAATAAAGGCAGTAAATGAGCTTCAACTTCCAAAAAATACCCTAGGTTTGGCTGAACTGACACCACTGCTGTGGTAGGTGGGAAGGTGCAAGTTACCTGAATGTCTTGTATGGTATTTATATTGTATTGGCTTTTGAATAGAATTGACATGTTGATTCTTCTTATTAATGTTCATTTCAAAGTCCACTATATTGATGCATTTAGCTGTTAAAATTATAGTTTTTTTTCTTCCAGCGGAGACCCCCAGAAACCCCTGCTAGGTTTCCTCCTCTGGCTTTGTGCTAAGCCCCCAATGTCATCAAATCGTTGTAACGCCCCTGCTTTTGACTGTAGGTTAGAATAGGTTGACTACACTGCCATCTAGCGGTCAGGTTCTACAATTACTATTCATCTCATTGTCTGAGCCTCGGAGGCCGACGACATTCCTGCAGTGCGCACGGCAACTGTCCTCTGAGTCCGCTCCCTCCCTCTCTGCCTGGCATCACATAAGCTCACCAACAATGGTTGAAAAGTTGCATCATTGGGACATCTGCCAAGCTTCCGAGCCTTTAGAAGGCTCATAAAAGCCTGTATAAATTAAGATTATCTCATGTTATGGCTGCATATTATTCTATCCCTTGCAACTCGGACACCATTGACATTTGAGGTTTATATTAGGAATATAAATCCACATCCTTTTTTCCCCTCCAATATAAAACCACATAGGCCCATGTCATGTCTCAAAATGACACTAGACCTATTTCCCCTTTGATTTATTGATGGTTATCATATCTGCGGCTACTTCTTGTTGGGAAAAAAATATTTAAGAAAGATCAAATCGATTTTGTAAAATTGGAAAGAAATCGGCTAATAAACTGTTGTTTTAATGTTCAAGCCATTCGTACATGTTCATTCTAGCGAATGGATTATTGTTATGCTACATTTATTGAATTGTAGTTATGCAATTTCCATTCTCAACGACTGTGGGACAGCTCAGACATTTTTTTGTTACCAAATGGATTGGTATTTTTGGGGATTAAGCTTTAGCCTATAGAGTCAACAGCCTAGTGGGAACCTGCTTTTAACAAACGGGTCTCTTTATAACGATTTTCAAATCTAGAACACATTGGGTTCGCCATGAAAGCATATTTCTAAAAAACTCTACACCCAAACATTTCATAAACACCTTATCACCGCCCAGCCCCCCCAAAAAAGCTGGGGGCGGGGGGGATAATTAATGTGCCGAACAATGGAGCAAAATTAAGCAACATCGAGTTATTTTATGCGGTTTCAGTCAAAAGTCGATATCACCTTGACAGTTTGGTGGAGAAAGAAATGCCATTCAACGAAAGTGGCTCGATTATATAGGCCAATGCAATCCATATTCTAGTTCAACGATTAACAAAGTGTTGAAGCCATAAAGGAATTTGCCAAACGTAGGCTAAAGGTTATTTCTCAATCAACGTTAAAGAAGATTAACATTATTAACAATATTAAACAACGTTAAAGAAAACATTGTTTTCTGTTTCTTTGCATCTGTTAATTCTGTTTTTTGGATATTAGATTTGTATTGTGTTTGAAGGTGGAAGTCATATTTTTATTCTCAACGCCGACAATATCAGCTACTCTGGTTTAGAACGTAGATATAGGCGGCAGAACATGCGCAGTGGCAGTTTGTGCCATATTGGAATGAGGTCGTGAACGACTAGGCGGAAAGAGACGGCATCTAAAACCGACTTGAAAAACTATTTACTGGTAAGAATCAGATTTTGTGACCAAATACTCACATACAATATTTTGTTTATTAAGATCTTAATATGATATAATGTAATTTGGTGCTGTCTTCGTCTTTTTTCCCGTCTCTGAAAAAGATGACTCTGGCTCGGTCGAGTGCAAGCGCCCGTATTGCTTAGTATAGCCTATCGCTCAAGCCATGACGTTTCAGTAACTTGACTTGGTCACAGGCGTTTTTAGCATGTGCCGAATCAGCCGCATTCTACTGCGGTGCCGTTTGCTTCTGAACTGACCTATATGGCATAAACACAGAGAGGCTATGAAATGCATGTTCTTTATTGCATTCGGTGTTCTTCTCTTTAGTGCACGTTCCAGTGTGAAAGTTGGATCATCGGCGCTCGTGCGTTCAAATTAATATCCATATTGCGGTAAGTAACCTTCTATCGGAATTCCCAAATTTTTTGTTAATGTACTTAATCAATTTATTTAGTTGGATATCGCTCCTATATAATAACGGTTGCACAAGCTTGATGGACGTCTGCATTTTATTTTACAAATAGCCTTGCCGTTTTTATTATTTATTTTGTTTTAAATGAAATTGTAGTTGATTGAATATGCCTAACAGATCAGGCCTAAATTATGCTATACACATTGATATTTCCACGTAGGCTACTCTAAGCACTAAACTGCCCATTTCACTCCAGGTCCAACTTCCCAGTTATGCAACTTGAGTGATCGAATGACCTGCGGCATTAAACTGCAACATTGTTTCAATTGATGTGCATCTATAGCCTAAAATGCTACATTGTTTCTTCCACTTGCCAATGAAATAGCAATGCGAAGTGGGTTTTTTTTGCGCAAAACTTTTATATTTACTTCTGCCATTGGTTAATTAAGTTGGAGCTATTTATGGTCAGGCTCTCCTATGGCCATTTACACGAAAAATCCAGTTCAAATAACAGTTTCAACACTGCAACAACACTGGGACAACAACAACAGTGGGACAACAACACTGCCCTCTGACGTGCAAGGGGCTCACGAACACCCCACTAACATTAGGCCCCTACTTGACATTGGCAACATGCAACCCTGAAATAATACAATCTCTCAAAGAAGAAGTAGCCTATGTGAAGGCAAATTGCTGACAGAAAGGATTCATAAACAAATAGGCTACTATTGTAATTGTGTTACACTTGATGAAAATACTCCCAACAGTCTAACTTTATTCTTGACATAAATCCTTGTCATCAAGACTTCACTTTCATTGAAAGTACATTTCTCAAACCCTTGTGTGTTCAATCAATGCATTTATTTAGCATTTCCTGCCCAGTGATCACCCAGTGACTAAGAGGACTTGATTCAGTCAGCTGCATGTTAAAAATATGTTTGTTTTTGTGTATGCATTCTAGTTTCTCTTTCAGGGCGAGTCAGTGTATTTCTGCTGGTCTATCTTTTGGTGGAGAGAGTCAGACTGGCAGGGAGCCTGGTGGTGTGTGTGGATACTGGGGCAGGCCTCTTTCAAACCATAGGGGAAGTTGTTAGTCATCCTGTTCACTTTGGTGATGAACTGAGAGTTTGTTTAACTGAATTAGCTGTGAATTCCCAGAAATATCAGCATAATAAAATAATATTTTATCAACCCCCTCATCCTTCCCTTCTCAGCTTCATTCTAACTTGTCTACATCATATTACAATAAACTTGCTGACATTTTCAATCTTTATCAACAACTGTTAGAATACTTTTTTTTGTGATCATCGGGTATATTAGAATACACCTCAACAGTGAGGCTTGGCTGTTTGCAAATGGCTAAATGGCTCTGCTGCTCTTTTTATCCTCCGTAGTGTGAGACGTCAGTATGACCTCCAGCACAATGAGGCCCTTTACACTGTCTGTGTGTGTCAGAAAATTCAGTCGGGCTTGGTTGGATAGCTCTGTGTGTGTACTCTGAGGGCGGCAGGGTCGTGGGTGAAAGGATGGGCTGATCCTGGGTCGCGGTGTCCGTGCGGTGGTCAGAAGGACCCTGTCTGATGGCTGTCTCTACTTTAATAGAGACATCAGACTTGACAAAGACGGGCCTGACAGCCCTGCTGAATGGAGCAGCAGTGACCGAGCAGCTATCTTCTACATCCTATACACAAACCTCTCAGCTATTGTCATTTCCAATGCTCTCTCATGCCCGGTATATAAATGCCATTTCTCTTTTGTGTTCAATTCTTTAATCTGCTTTGTTGTCACAGACTGGCTATAAGCCTACAGCTCAACTTTGGTTCAAAGTTATCGTGTCTTTAAGAGGCATCACTCATGCTTTTAGAAACTTAGCTAGAAGGATCATTTGTATTTTCAAAACCCTTACCTAAATGTTCTCAGTTTCACTTCTCTCACACACACAAACTAAACTTTGTTTATGCTTTTGTTTGGCAATCCCCATCAACTTTCACAAAAATAAATGTTATCACTGGACAAATTGCATCTCTTTCACCAGCTGTACCACTTTTACCAACTAACCTACTATTCTTACTTGCTCTCCTGATTTTGGCTGTCAAACACAAATAATAATCCAGCTCTCCTTTCTTCCCCAGAGCTTCTAGACTTGGCCTGTGGGAGGAGCTAACATGAGTCACGAGTCACTGGAGTCTGGTGAGTAATTACATGGACCTCCAGCTTTGTTACTGGTGACGAGGGCTTTCTAACGTAACAAAATGAACTGAACTGGTGTATGTGTGTGTTGCAGATGAGGACTCGAGTCAGCACGTGTCTGACTTTAACTGGGATGAATATCTGGAGGAAAACGGGACCTTGTCTGTGCCCCACCATGCCTTCAAACACGTAAGTACCTGAGACCGCTCACAATCCTCTCATAACCACACACAATACTCACACACTCTTGATCCCAAATCCACCTTGTAAGATATTTCAACATCCCCCAGGTGGACCAGGGCTTGCAGACAGGGCTGACTCCAGGTATGAAGCTGGAGGTGTGTGTGCGTTCAGAGCCTGACCAACCCTACTGGGTGGCCACCATCATCACCACCTGTGGCCAGCTGCTCCTCCTGCGCTATGAGGGTTACCACGATGACCGCCGCGCTGACTTCTGGTGTGACATCATGACGGCGGACCTCCACCCCCTGGGCTGGAGCCGGCAGCAGGGCAAGCCCATGAGACCCTCCGAGGGTAAGAGAACTAGGGCTGGGGAGGAAACTCAGTTGGACGGGTGTTGTTTTACAAGGGTTATTACAGTAAAATCAACAATTTTGTTTTCTAAAAACATTTCTGAGGTTTCTTAGCATATTCTGTAATCGTGCCTCTCCATTGCCCCCCTCAGGTGTGAGAGAGAAGCAGCCAGACTGGGAGGGCATCCTGGAGAAAGCCCTGGCTGAGAAGTGCAGTGCACCTGCCAACTTGCTGGAAGGGGTAAGGGGGTGCTCAGCTATAAACTGGAACAACTGGGAATGTATGACAGATAGGCAAGGGTTTTGAACTCTGTGTGTGTGTGTGCGTGTGTGTGTGTGTGTGTGTGTGTGTGTGGCCTCAGCGTCGTAAGGACCCAGTGGACCTGATGTCTCCAGGCTGCAGTGTGGAGCTGCAGGACAGTTTTGACCCTGGGGTGGTGTGGGGCGCTGAGGTGGAGGAGAATGTGGGTGGCAGGCTGAGACTACGCCTAGCTGGCACAGAGGGGCTCCCTGAAACACACTCCACCCTCTGGCTCTACTACCTGCACCCCCGCCTCCACCCACCTGGCTGGGCCAAGGAGCATGGCTGCACCCTCAGGCCTCCTTTAGGTAAGCTGATCCTCTTTTCAAAAAGACCTTGGGGAAATTCAGTTTGAACCTTTTCACGTGTGTTCTACAAATCTCTAACGGTCGCCCCAACGTTTCTTTTATATGTGTGATTTTAGAATGCACTCACTGTTCCAAAATGGGATTGTTACACAACAGGACAGTGAACCCACACTGTCCTCAAACCAAGGCACACTGCCTGCTAATTATCTATAGGCTATGTTTTAACTTTTCAAACAAGTTTTATTTTCTATCAACAGTTTCAATTGAGGTGTGTTCCGCCT
The DNA here is from genome assembly GCF_045791955.1 of Oncorhynchus clarkii lewisi. Taxonomy (NCBI): domain Eukaryota; kingdom Metazoa; phylum Chordata; class Actinopteri; order Salmoniformes; family Salmonidae; genus Oncorhynchus; species Oncorhynchus clarkii. The sequence goes on along the minus strand of NC_092153.1, from coordinate 46,914,816 downwards.
CCTTGTTAATTCACATAAGAAGTAGCCCATTTCACTGTTGTGGACAATTTATATTTGAGGCTTTATTGAGCTGGACAAACTTCTCTCTTCGAGGAGATCCCAAACACTTCCCAAGTGTTTCCCCAGATCAAATATGCAGACATTTGCATATCTCTAGTCAGAACACAAACTTTTTTCCCCTGGCATATTATCCAGCTGGCGCCCACATTGCCTTAATATTAGTTTTCCTTACTAATAAAAACTTTGGACGTGTGCGTTCCTATCAAAGTAAGTGTCGGAACTAGAAGCACAAGCATTTCGCTACACTCGCATTAACATCTGCTAACCATGTGTATGTGAAAAATAAAATTTGATTTGATTTGATTTTGAAGTGCCTTATTACATTATCATTATAGTTTCTTTATTGTGATGTCATTTCTACTGTAGCACACCGTACATACAGTTGGAAGTTTACATAGTCGTGACAAAGTTTTGGGAATGACACAAATATACATTTTCACAAAGTCTGCTGCCTCAGTTTGTATGATGGCAATTTGCATATACTCCAGAATGTTATGAAGAGTGATCACATGAATTGAAATTAATTGAAAAGTCCCTCTTTGCCATGCAAATGAACTGAATCCCAAAAAACATTTCTACTGCATTTCAGCCCTGCCACAAATGGACCAGCTGACATCATGTCAGTGATTCTCTCGTTAACACAGGTATGAGTGTTGACGAGGACCAGGCTGGAGATCACTCTGTCATGCTGATTGAGTTTGAATAACAGACTGGAAGCTTCAAAGGAGGGTGGTGCTTGGAATCATTGTTATTCCTCTGTCAACTATGGTTACCATGAGGTAACCAGAGGCAGGTGGACAAACAATAAAACATGTGCCGTCATCATTGCTTTGCACAAAAAAGGGCTTCACAGGCAAGGATATTGCTGCCAGTAAGATTGCACCTAAATCAACCATTTATCGGATCATCAAGAACTTCAAGGAGAGCGGTTCAATTGTTGTGAAGAAGGCTTCAGGGCGCCCAAGAAAGTCCAGCAAGCGCCAGGACCGTCTCCTAAAGTTGATTCAGCTGCTGGATCGGGGCACCCACCAGTACAGAGCTTGCTCAGGAATGGCAGCAGGCAGGTGTGAGTGCATCTGCACGCACAGTGAGGTGAAAACCTTTTGGAGGATGGCCTGGTGTCAAGAAGGGCAGCAAAGAAGCCACTTCTCTCCAGGAAAAACATCAGGGACAGACTAATATTCTCCAAAAGGTACAGGGATTGGATTGCTGAGGACTGGGGTAAAGTCATTTTCTCTGATGAATCCCCTTTACGATTGTTTGGGGCATCCGGAAAAAAGCTTGTCCGGAGAAGATGAGGTGAGCGCTACCATCAGTCCTGTGTCATGCCAATAGTAAAGCATCCTGAGACCATTCATGTGTGGGGTTGCTTCTCAGCCAAGGGAGTGGGCTCACTCACAATTTTGCCTAAGAACACAGCCATGAATAAAGAATGGTACCAACACATCCTCCGAGAGCAACTTCTCCCAACCATCCAGGAACAGTTTGGTGACGAACAATGCCTTTTCCAGCATGATGGAGCACCTTGCCATAAGGCAAAAGTGATAACTAAGTGGCTCGGGGAACAAAACTTCAATATTTTGGGTCCATGGCCACTAAACTCCCCAGACCTTAATCCCATTGAGAACTTGTGGTCAATCCTCAAGAGGCAGGTGGACAAACAATAACCCACAAATTCTGACAAACTCCAAGCATTGACTATGCAAGAATGGACTGCCATCAGGCAGGATGCCAGGGTGAATTGCAGAGGTCTTGAAAAAGAAGGGTCAACATTGCAAATATTGACTCTTTGCATCAACTTCATGTAATTGTCAATAAAAGCCTTTGACACTTATGAAATTCTTGTAATTATACTTCAGTATTCCATAGTAACGTCTGACAAAATATCTAAAGACACTGAAGCAGCAAACTTTGTGAATATTAATATTTGTGTCATTCTCAAAACTTTTGGCCACGACTGTACATCTTAGCCAAATGCATTTAAACTAAGTTTTTCACAATTCCTGACATTTAATCCTAGTAAAAATTCCCTTTCTTAGGTCAGTAAGGATCACCACTTTATTTTAAGAATGTGAAATGTCAGAATAATAGTAGAGAGAATTATTTATTTCATCACATTCCCAGTGGGTCAGAAGATTACATACTCAATTAGTATTTGGTAGCATTGCCTTTAAATTGTTTTGTTTGTGGGTAGCCTTCCACAAACCACTATAAGTTGGGTGAATTTTGGCCCATTCCTCCTGACAGAGCTGGTGTAACTGAGTCAAATCAAATCAAATGTATTTACAGTGCCTTGCGAAAGTATTCGGCCCCCTTGAACTTTGCGACCCTTTGCCACATTTCAGGCTTCAAACATAAAGATATAAAACTGTATTTTTTTGTGAAGAATCAACAACAAGTGGGACACAATCATGAAGTGGAACGACATTTATTGGATATTTCAAACTTTTTTAACAAATCAAAAACTGAAAAATTGGCCGTGCAAAATTATTCAGCCCCCTTAAGTTAATACTTTGTAGCGCCACCTTTTGCTGCGATTACAGCTGTAAGTCGCTTGAGGTATGTCTCTATCAGTTTTGCACATCGAGAGACTGACATTTTTTCCCATTCCTCCTTGCAAAACAGCTCGAGCTCAGTGAGGTTGGATGGAGAGCATTTGTGAACAGCAGTTTTCAGTTCTTTCCACAGATTCTAGATTGGATTCAGGTCTGGACTTTGACTTGGCCATTCTAACACCTGGATATGTTTATTTTTGAACCATTCCATTGTAGATTTTGCTTTATGTTTTGGATCATTGTCTTGTTGGAAGACAAATCTCCGTCCCAGTCTCAGGTCTTTTGCAGACTCCATCAGGTTTTCTTCCAGAATGGTCCTGTATTTGGCTCCATCCATCTTCCCATCAATTTTAACCATCTTCCCTGTCCCTGCTGAAGAAAAGCAGGCCCAAACCATGATGCTGCCACCAACATGTTTGACAGTGGGGATGGTGTGTTCAGCTGTGTTGCTTTTACGCCAAACATAACGTTTTGCATTGTTGCCAAAAAGTTCAATTTTGGTTTCATCTGACCAGAGCACCTTCTTCCACATGTTTGGTGTGTCTCCCAGGTGGCTTGTGGCAAACTTTAAATGACACTTTTTATGGATATCTTTAAGAAATGGCTTTCTTCTTGCCACTCTTCCATAAAGGCCAGATTTGTGCAATATACGGCAATATACGACTAGATCTCTGCAGTTCATCCAGAGTGATCATGGGCCTCTTGGCTGCACCTCTGATCAGTCTTCTCCTTGTATAAGCTGAAAGTTTAGAGGGACGGCCAGGTCTTGGTAGATTTGCAGTGGTCTGATACTCCTTCCATTTCAATATTATCGCTTGCACAGTGCTCCTTGGAGAGCATCATGAAGAACAAGGAACACACCAGGCAGGTCCGAGATACTGTTGTGAAGAAGTTTAAAGCCGGATTTGGATACAAAAATATTTCCCAAGCTTTAAACATCCCAAGGAGCACTGTGCAAGCGATAATATTGAAATGGAAGGAGTATCAGACCACTGCAAATCTACCAAGACCTGGCCGTCCCTCTAAACTTTCAGCTCATACAAGGAGAAGACTGATCAGAGATGCAGCCAAGAGGCCCATGATCACTCTGGATGAACTGCAGAGATCTACAGCTGAGGTGGGAGACTCTGTCCATAGGACAACAATCAGTCGTATATTGCACAAATCTGGCCTTTATGGAAGAGTGGCAAGAAGAAAGCCATTTCTTAAAGATATCCATAAAAAGTGTCATTTAAAGTTTGCCACAAGCCACCTGGGAGACACACCAAACATGTGGAAGAAGGTGCTCTGGTCAGATGAAACCAAAATTGAACTTTTTGGCAACAATGCAAAACGTTATGTTTGGCGTAAAAGCAACACAGCTGAACACACCATCCCCACTGTCAAACATGGTGGTGGCAGCATCATGGTTTGGGCCTGCTTTTCTTCAGCAGGGACAGGGAAGATGGTTAAAATTGATGGGAAGATGGATGGAGCCAAATACAGGACCATTCTGGAAGAAAACCTGATGGAGTCTGCAAAAGACCTGAGACTGGGACGGAGATTTGTCTTCCAACAAGACAATGATCCAAAACATAAAGCAAAATCTACAATGGAATGGTTCAAAAATAAACATATCCAGGTGTTAGAATGGCCAAGTCAAAGTCCAGACCTGAATCCAATCGAGAATCTGTGGAAAGAACTGAAAACTGCTGTTCACAAATGCTCTCCATCCAACCTCACTGAGCTCGAGCTGTTTTGCAAGGAGGAATGGGAAAAAATGTCAGTCTCTCGATGTGCAAAACTGATAGAGACATACCTCAAGCGACTTACAGCTGTAATCGCAGCAAAAGGTGGCGCTACAAAGTATTAACTTAAGGGGGCTGAATAATTTTGCACGGCCAATTTTTCAGTTTTTGATTTGTTAAAAAAGTTTGAAATATCCAATAAATGTCGTTCCACTTCATGATTGTGTCCCACTTGATGTTGATTCTTCACAAAAAAATACAGTTTTATATCTTTATGTTTGAAGCCTGAAATGTGGCAAAAGGTTGCAAAGTTCAAGGGGGCCGAATACTTTCGCAAGGCACTGTATATAGCCCTTCGTACATCAGCTGATATCTCAAAGTGCTGTACAGAAACCCAGCCTAAAACCCCAAACAGCAAGCAATGCAGGTGTAGAAGCACGGTGGCTAGGAAAAACTCCCTAGAAAGGCCAAAACCTAGGAAGAAACCTAGAGAGGAACCAGGCTATGTGGGGTGGCCAGTCCTCTTCTGGCTGTGCCGGGTGGAGATTATAACAGAACATGGCCAAGATGTTCAAATGTTCATAAATGACCAGCATGGTCGAATAATAGTAAGGCAGAACAGTTGAAACTGGAGCAGCAGCACGGCCAGGTGGACTGGGGACAGCAAGGAGTCATCATGTCAGGTAGTCCTGGGGCATGGTCCTAGGGCTCAGGTTAGTTGAAACTGGAGCAGCAGCACGGCCAGGTGGACTGGGGACAGCAAGGAGTCATCATGTCAGGTAGTCCTGGGGTGGGGCATGGTCCTAGGGCTCAGGTCCTCCGAGAGAGAGAAAGAAAGAGAGAAGGAGAGAATTAGAGAACGCACACTTAGATTCACACAGGACACCGAATATGACAGGAGAAGTACTCCAGATATAACAAACTGACCCCAGCCCCCCCGACACATAAACTACTGCAGCATAAATACTGGAGGCTGAGACAGGAGGGGTCAGGAGACACTGTGGCCCCATCCGAGGACACCCCCGGACAGGGCCAAACAGGAAGGATATAACCCCACCCACTTTGCCAAAGCACAGCCCCCACACCACTAGAGGGATATCTTCAACCACCAACTTACCATCCTGAGACAAGGCTGAGTATAGCCCACAAAGACCTGCCACGGCACAACCCAAGGGGGGGAGGGGGGGCCAACCCAGACAGGATGACCACATCAGTGAATCAACCCACTCAGGGACGGCATGAGATAGCCCCAGTAAGCCAGTGACTCAGCCCCTGTAATAGGGTTAGAGGCAGAGAATCCCAGTGGAAAGAGGGGAACCGGCCAGGCAGAGACAGCAAGGGCGGTTCGTTGCTCCAGATCCTTTCCGTTCACCTTCCCACTCCTGGGCCAGACTACACTCAATCATATGACCCACTGAAGAGATGAGTCTTCAGTAAAGACTTAAAGGTTGAGACCGAGTTTGCGTCTCTCACATGGGTAGGCAGACCGTTCCATAAAAATGGAGCTCTATAGGAGAATGCCCTGCCTCCAGCTCTTTGCTTAGAAATTCTAGGGACAATTAGGAGGCCTGCGTCTTGTGACCGTAGCGTACGTGTAGGTATGTACGGCAGGACCAAATCAGAGAGATAGGTAGGAGCAAGCCCATGTAATGCTTTGTAGGTTAGCAGTAAAACCTTGAAATTAGCCCTTGCTTTGACAGTGTAGAGAGGCTAGCACTGGAGTAATATGATCAATTTTTTTGGTTCTAGTTAGGATTCTAGCAGCCGTATTTAGCACTAACTGAAGTTTATTTAGTGCTTTATCCGGGTAGCCGGAAAGTAGAGCATTGCAGTAGTCTAACCTAGAAGTGACAAAAGCATGGATTAATTTTTCTGCATCATTTTTGGACAGAAAGTTTCTGATTTTTGCAATGTTACGTAGATAGAAAAAAGCTGTCCTTGAAATGGTCTTGATATGTTCTTCAAAAGAGAGATCAGGGTCCAGAGTAACGCCGAGGTCCTTCAGTTTTATTTGAGACGACTGTACAACCATTAAGATTAATTGTCAGATTCAACAGAAGATCTCTTTGTTTCTTGGGACCTAGAACAAGCATCTCTGTTTTGTCCGAGTTTAAAAGTAGAAAGTTTGCAGCCATCCACTTCCTTATGTCTGAAACACATGCTTCTAGCAAGGGCAATTTTGGGGCTTCACCATGTTTCATTGAAATGTACAGCTGTGTGTCATCCGCATAGCAGTGGAAGTTAACATTATGTTTTCGAATAACATCCCCAAGAGGTAAAATATATAGTGAAAACAATAGTGGTCCTAAAACGGAACCTTGAGGAACACCGACATTTACAGTTGATTTGTCAGAGGACAAACCATTCACAGAGACAAACTGATATCAGGTTGAGTCAGGTTTGAGTCAGGTTTGTAGGCCTCCTTGCTCGTACACGCTTTTTCAGTTCTGCCCACAACTTTTCTATAGGATTGAGGTCAGGACTTTGATGGCCACTCCAATACATTGACTTTGTTGTCCTTAAGCCATTTTGCCACAACTTTGGAAGTATGCTTGGGGTCTTTGTCAGTTTGGAAGACCCATTTGCGACCACGCTTTAACTTCCCCCTTTTTGCTCCAAACATAACGATGGTCATTATGGCCATATTTTTGTTTCATCAGACCAGAGGACATTTCTCCAAAAAGTACGATCTTTGTCCCCATGTGCAGTTGCAAACCATAGTCTGGCTTTATGGCGGTTTTTGAGAAGTGGCTTCTTCCTTGCTGAGCGGCCTTTCAGGTCATGTCGATATAGGACTCGTTTTACTGTTGATATAGATACTTTTGTACCTGTTTCCTCCAGTATCTACACAAGGTCCTTTGCTCTTGTTCTGGGATTGATTTGCACTTTTTGCAAAGTATCTCTTGGAGACAGAACGTGTCTCCTTCCTGAGCGGTATGACGGCTGCGTGGTCCCATGTTTATACTTGCATATTATTGTTTGTACAGATGAACGTGGTACCTTCAGGCATTTGGAAATTGCTCCCAAGGATGAACCAGACTTGTGGAGGTCTCCAATTATTTTTCTGAGTCCTTGGCTGATTTCTTTTTGATTCAAATTATGTCAATTAGCCTATCAGAAGCTTCTAAAGCCATGACATCATTTTCTGGAAATTTCCAAGCTGTTTAAAGGCACAGTCAACATAGTGTATGTAAACTTCTAATCCACTGGAAATGTGATACAGTGAATTATAAGTTAAGTAAATCTGTCTGTTAACAATTGTCGGAAAAAGTACTTGTGTCATGCACAAAGTAGATGTCCTAACCGACTTGCCAAAACTATAGTTTGTTAACAAGAAATTTGTGGAGTGGTTGAAAAACGAGTTTTAATGACTCCATCCTAAGTGTATGCAAACTTCCGACTTCAACTGTATGTATGGAGCATAATATATTTACTGTTTTATTCACATTTTGAAGTACTTTTGACAAATCATGCATTCCGATTCTTGCATAGATTATAATGGACACATACACTATATTTATAAAATCATAAGGACACCCCTTCAAGTAAGTGTATTTGGCTATTGCAAACACACCCGTTGCTGACAGATGTACCAAATTGAGCATATAGCCATGCAATCTCCGTACACAAACATTGGTAGTAGAATGACCTTCCTAAAGAGCTCATTGACTTTCAACATGGCACCGTCATAAGATGCCACCTTTCTAACAAATCACTTCATCAAATTGTTGCCCCGGTCAACTGTAACAGCAGAGAACGGGACCACTGAGTGCTGAAGCGCGTAGTGCGAAAAAATAGTCTGTCGTTCGTCGGGAGCTTCATTAAATGGGTTTACGTGGCCAAGCCTAAGCTCACCTTGCGTAATGCCAAGTGTTGGCTGGAGTGGTGTTAAGCTCGTAGCCATTGGCGTCTGGAGCAGTGGAAACGCATTCTCTGGAGTGATGAATCACACTTCACCATCTGTCAGTCCGACGGATGAATCTGGGTTTGGCAGATGCCGAGAACGCTACCTGCCCTAATGCATAGTGCCAACTGTAAAATGTGGTGGAGGAGGAATAATGGTCTGGGGCTATTTTTCGTGGTTTGGGCTAGGCCCCTTAGTTCCAGTGAAGGGAAGTCTTAACGCTACAGCATACAATGACATTCTAGACAATTCTGTGCTTCCAACTTTGTGGCAACAGTTTGAGGAAGGCCATTTCTTGTTTCAGAATGACAATGCGAGGTCCATACAGAAATGGTTTATTGAGATGATAGGTGTGGAAGAACTTGACTGGCTGCAGAGGGCCCTGACCTCAACCCCATCGAACACCTTTGGGATGAATTGGAACGCCGACTGCGAGCCAAGCCTAATTGCCCAACATCTGTGTTCGACCTCACTAATGCTCTTGTGGCTGAATGGAAGCAAGTCCCCGCAAGAAGAGTAGAGGCTGCAAAGGGGGGACCAATTCCATATTAATGCCCATGATTTTGGAATGAGATGTTCGATGAGCAGGTGTCCGCTTACTTTTGGTCATGTAGTGTATGGCGTGTAAAATACTTTTTGGAAAGTTGTACTGATTATGATAAGCGAATGCCAGCTATGTGTGGCGCCATGTTTGTTGACATCATATAAAGCTTTCTGGTTGTCACGTAAATATCTGACCAAAGATGTTATAACAAAACAAGGTAAAGGGATGGTTCACTCAACTGACTTCGATTGTAACTATCGTTACTCCAGGTTGCTAGCTCAGACCCCCCCTTTCCAGGGTTTTTCATTTTTTAATTTAGCGTATAATCTTCTCCTGTTTTTGCCCCCCGAATATTGATAAATCCCCCATCACAATAATATTTCCTGCATTATATCCCCCCACAATACCTTACCCCATTTCTACCCCTTATCGACTTGAAATCCCCCACAAATTAAATGAATCCCCCACCCCCCCCTTAAATGAATCATTGTTTATTTGTCAGCGTGCTGGAGGGGTTCCAACCAACTCAATGCACCATAGTACACATGCCAATCAGGAGCTCTCATTGGGCAGAGCCAGCAGTTGTCTTTTATATGACTATACACAGACAAGTTATATTTACAAGATTTAGCATAATTAATTAATCATTACCGTTTTGTTTCATTCATGTGACCAACCAATACTGTTTCATAACATGCGACAGACCAATACCTCACAAGGCTCTCTCTCTCTAAACTGAGACCTTAACTGAGATATCTTTAGTTCGTTCTCAAAACAACATCTGGGCGTACTGCCAAATTGCAGCTACTGATAAATGAGGATTTGTACAGTCAGCCACTTGCATGAACACAGAAATTGGCTTATCGAACAGCACATGAATAGAACACAGAAATGAGTTATAAGAAAAGCACAAACATTAAAATTCCCATTACACATCCTAAAATGGTTTTAACTAAATCTGGCAACCCTGTTTAGCTTTCACACTATGGTTAGGCTAGGCAGGTGGTGATCTGTGAGTTGATAACATTTTATTTGCTATGTGATTTGTCAAACACTGTAAATGACTTGTCAAGTCATGTACTCTGGTTCTTGTATACGCTGTAACAAGTACATCGAAGATTTGTAATATGCTGAAAAGTGGCCAAACAAAGTTAATGTTTTTTAGACAATGGACGCAGCCATCTTTGACTTTGACTTAGTTTATTTGTGTCTAATAGTGAATGTCATTCTGGGATTAGGGAGTTTTCACTTGTCAAGCATAAACAAACATGGCTGCCATCAAAGAATTTACCTGCTGTTATCTTAGCTGACATGCATGTCTTTTCTAAACAATATTACATTTCTCCCTTGTGCTCACCAGAGATGTGGTACATTGCAAACAAGTCTAGCAGTTAGGTTGCTAACTTATGTAAAAAAACACAACCTATTATTTAAACTGGTTTATGGAATGAGTTTGGCTGTGGATGTGTTCTGTGTGATGCTTGGATGACGAAGTTTGCGTTTTATCTTTTACAATAAAAGGTGAAATTGAGGAATAAAGTTGTGAATACCTTTTTTATTTCCTATCAGTACATAATTGTTTTTCAGACAGCAATGCTGTTTAGACATGTTGGTTGCATCCTGCGTTCTGTTGCTACTTGCTATTTGTGATGGTAAGCTGCAGGGACCACTCAACAATGATCACAAATATGTGATCTTATGCATCAAAGGGCTAAGATGCAAACATAATTTATGAATAAATCGGAGGTTGCGGTTTTTACTGTTTTAACGTGATAATTTGTGTGTGTGTGTGCTTGCTTGTTTCAGCCCTGGTCGCCCTGCACACAGAAGAGAAGTGGGAGGAGGTCAGACAGAGGATGATTGATCAGCCTCATGATGAAGCCCTCTCTGAGGAGTTCTATAAGGTGATGGCACTACCAAGCATTATTTACTAACATTACAAGGGTCTGTGCAATATTAATATAATAAGCCATCACTGTGTGGTGTGTGTGTGTGTGCGTGCATCAGGACCGGCCTGTCATCGCTGCCCACTGCTTCACTGAAGGGATGAAACTGGAGGCCGTTGACCCTGCATCCCCATTCTGCATCAGTCCTGCCACCGTTACCAAGGTAACAACCTCTTTACTGTCCCCCTCTCACCTCAGGCTCCTGGATTTCTCTGAATGCGTCCTTCCCAGGCCAAAATGAATGACTGGGTTGGAGGATGGCAGTACAGTAATGAAGGTACTCCACCCAACAGTTTCCACCATATCGTTGCTGCCTATTCAGTCCACTCAGATCAGTGTTCACCTCAGGGCTAGGAGAGTAAAGATGAATCCTGACATAGTACCCATATAAACTCTGGGAGTCTATCCACTCCATGCGGAAGTGGGTAGTCAGTGAGATACAGTATGGTTGTGTATGAGGCTAGCTTTGGGTGTGATATGGTCATGGAGGAAGGGTAGAGTAACTACTGCATAGAGCCAACATGAGTATGATGTCATAACCTACCTCTTCTCTTCAGGTGTTCAGTGACCAGTACTTCCTGGTAAAGCTGGACAATCTCTGTGGTGATGATTTGGTGTCAGAAGGCAGTGGGAAGTCCTTCCTGTGTCACAGGGAAAGTCCTGGGATCTTTCCCGCCCAGTGGAGCCTGAAGAACGGTCTCCCGCTCAGCCCCCCTCCAGGTGAGGAAACACTAGTAACATTTACAGAACTACTTTTAAAACTGTGCTCAACTTTTTTTTTTAAACGTTAAGCTAATTGTATTGTGGTCTCTCTCTCTCTCTCCTCTCTCCCCCTCTCTCTCTCTCTCTCGTTGTGTAGGGTACCAGGGGCAGGACTTTGACTGGGCAGACTACCTGAAACAGAGTGAGGCCGAGGCAGCACCACAACACTGTTTCCCCACAGTGAGTCTGACAAACGGCCTCATAGAACAATGCATGTTATAACATGTGTATAGCATGGATGAACAGGGGCAATGAATAATCTCTCTCTCCTGATGTCTCTCTGTCTGTCTCAGGAACAGTCTGATCACAGCTTTAAAGAGGCCATGAAACTGGAAGCGGTCAACCCACTCTCACCTGAGCACATTCATGTGGCATCAGTAATCAAGGTTAAAGGGCAACATATCTGGCTTGGCCTGGAAGGTGAGAACCCGTAGCTACGCCTCATATCTGGGCCCTGCGTTTTTAAAGCTTAGTTTGAGACCATTTAAGTGTGAGCTTGTTCACAATGATGGTATTGATATTAGATCATTAATAAGTTGTGTGATTAAATCATTTGTGTCCCTGTGTGTCCAGGGCTGAAACAGGCTATGCCAGAGCTTATAGCTCATGTGGACTCGTTGGACATCTTTCCTGTCAGCTGGTGTGAGACCAACGGTTACCCTTTGCTGTACCCCATCAAGCCCGAAGGTGGGCGTCCCAAAATAGGATCCCTCTGTGTTCCTCTCTCTCCTCTGAAGGGGTGCCATGCCACAATATGCATGGAATTGTTAATATTGCAGTCACAATATTTGACAGTACTGTGTATAGTTTCAGTAGTTTTCATGTTGATTATACATTGTCTTACAGTTGAGAAGCAGAGGAGGATTGCTGTGGTGCAGCCTGAGAAACAGTAAGTAGGCCTATGGGAAAGGAAGGACTCTTATCATTGGCTGTTTGTCCACTTTTGATTGGTTAATATTCCAGTCCCGTGCACTTTGACCACTAACCTGTATCTTTGTCCCTAAAGCCGAGCTCCACCCAAATCCACAACACCTGATGCACTCAAGCAGCAGATGACCAGCCAATCAGAGACTGGTGAGTGTTCTCGTTCTCATCTAGACATCCCAGACAAATACATTAGGATAGTTTCTGAGGTGAGGCACAGCTATTACATTGTGTGTGTGATGTTTTTTGTACAGGACAGGGGAACGGGAAGTACTGCTGTCCTAAGATCTACTTCAACCACCGCTGCTTTTCTGGCCCCTACCTGAACAAGGGCCGCATCGCTGAGCTGCCCCAGTGTGTCGGCCCTGGCAACTGTGTCCTGGTGCTCAAAGAGGTGAGGAGCACCCGAGTGGGATCGGAAAACCATACTACACAATATTAAAACTATATTACAATATACTCAAAAGTAAACTACTAAATTCTTCTAGAAACCAGTTAGTAATAGAGCAGAACTGTACTATCCCTAAAGATCACTTCCCACTTTGAATAGTATCCATGCTAATCCGCTCATGTCTCTCTCCGTCTCCCTGTGTCCTGTCCAGGTGTTGACTCTGCTGATCAACTCTGCCTATAAGCCCAGCCGGGTGCTCAGGGAGCTGCAGCTGGACCAGGAGAGCCGCTGGCACGGCCATGGAGAGACGCTCAAAGCCAAGTGAGGAACGCATTCTCTGTCATTAACATCATTACGTTTGTAACTTTTCTGCTCCTATTTGTGCTTGAGTTGATTTTTATTAAAGTGTGTACTGGAACTGGCTAAGCAGTCCTAGAGTTGCTAACCTGAGGATCTATTTTTGGCCGGCAGGTACAAGGGAAAGAGTTACCGGGCTACGGTGGAGATAGTGCGTACAGCAGACTGCGTGGCTGAGTTTTGTAGAAAGACCTGCATGAAGCTGGAGTGTTGCCCAAACCTGTTTGGACCTCGCATGGTTCTGGAGCGCTGCTCAGAGAACTGTTCTGTGCTCACCAAGACCAAATACAGTACGTGTCACCGGTGTTTGACTTGAACTGTAATAGGTGCCGGTACTCATTTTGGGTGCTTTTACTGTTTATATTTAGATGCAGGCACGCCACAATACTTTTGAGTTCATATTCTATAAGAGGGACAGGAGCTCAAGCAGTAGAACATTTGACTCTGGTGAGCCCCTGCCCTAATCAATCACTCTAGATCTAATGCATATCTGTGAAAACGGGTATTAAAATAGCTGGTGTTATTGAGATCAAGCTGATATGCAGGGGGGAAAAATCTAAGGGAACCAGTGTCTGTTTTTATGTGTACTTAGATGAATAAACAATATTGATTGTAAAGTATTGGATTCATAATGCTCAGGAGGACAAAGATTGTAATATTGATTTTTTTCTACAGCTTATTACTATGGTAAGAAGAAGAGTAGGCGAGTGGGCCGCCCACCAGGGGGGCACTCTAACCTGGAAGGGGGGGTGAAGAGGAGAGGTAGGAGGAGGAAGAGGAGGAAGCAACTCTTCGTCCATAAGAAGAGACGCTCCTCAGCCTCACTGGACAACACACCTGCCGGTTCACCACAGGTAACACACACACACACACATCTCTATATATCCAGACATCTTTAAACTGAACCATCCCTTTCTCTAACACAGGGGAGTGAAGAGGAGGAGGATCTGGATGATGAGGACTCTCTGAGTGACGATACTGGCTCTGAACTCCAGGATGATCAGGACGATTCAGAATATTCCATTGGGAAGTCACAGCCACCCACCCCGTCCCCTTCTCCTCCTGCAACGCCCCGGCCAACCCGAAAGCGCAGGAAACCTCACTCCCCATCCTACTCTGATGATGAGAACCACCCACCTTCACCAAAGGTAAACTACTGTGCCTTGACTTTGTTTGTTCACTGTTAATACAGTGGCTTGCTAAAGTATTCACCTCCCTAGGCATTTTTCCTATTTTATTTCCTTACTACCTGGAATTAAAATGACTTTTTGGGGGGGTTGTATCATTTGATTTACACAACATGCCTACCACTTTGAAGATGTAAAAAATAAGAATTGTGAAACGAACAAGAAATAAATAAAAATTAACTTGAGCGTGCGTAAATATTCACACCCCCCCAAAGTCAATACTTTGTAGAGACACCTTTTGCAGCAATTACAGCTGCAAGTCTCTTGGGGTATGTCTCTATAAGCTAGGCACATCTAGCCACTGGGATTTTTGCCCATTCTTTAAGGCAAAGCTGCTCCAGCTCCTTCAAGTTGGATGGGTTCCGCTGGTAAACAGCAATCTTTAAGTCAAACCACAGATTCTCAATTGGATTGAGGTCTGGGCTTTGACTAGGCCATTCCAAGACATTTAAATGTTGCTTTAGCAGTATGCTTAGGGTCATTGTCCTGCTGGAAGGTGAACCTCCATCCCAGTCTCAAAACTCTGGAAGACTGAAACAGGTTTCCCTCAAGGATTTCCCTGTATTTAGCGCCATACATCATTCCTTAAATTCTTACCAGTTTCCCAGTCCCTGCCGATGGAAAAAGATCCCCACAGCATGATGCTGCCACGACCATCACTGTGGGGATGGTGTTCTCTCGGGGTGATGGGAGGTGTTGGGTTTGCGCCAGACAGTGTTTTCCTTGATGGCCACAAAGCACCATTTTAGTCTCATCTGGCCAGAGTACTTTCCATATGTTTGGGGAGTCTCCCACATGCCTTTTGGCAAACACCAAACATGTTTGCTTATTCTTTTCTTTAAGCAATGGCTTTTTTTCTGGCCACTCTTCCGTAAAGCCCAGCTCTGTGGAGTGCACGGCTTAAAGTGGTCCTATGGACAGATACTCCAATCTCCGCTTTGGAGCTTTTCGGGGTTATTTTTGGTATTTTATTTGCCTCTCTGATTAATGCCCTCCTTGCCTGGTCTGTGCATTTTGGTGGGCGGCCCTCTCTTGGCAGGTTTGTAATGGATTTAATGGTGCTCAGTGCGATGTTCAAAGTTTCTGATATTTAACAAAAAAAAAACCCTGATCTGTACTTCTCCACAACTTTGTCCCTTACCTGTTTGGAGAGCTCCTTGGTCTTCATGGTGCCGCTTGCTTGGTGGTACCCCTTGCTTAGTGGTGTTGCAGACTCTGAGTCCTTTCAGAACAGGTGTAAATATACTGAGATCATGTGACAGATCATGTGACACTTAGATTGCACACAGGTGGACTTTATTTAACTAATTATGTGACTTCTGAAGGTAATTGGTTGCACCAGATCTTATTTAGGGGCTTCATAGCGAAGGGAGTGAATACATATACACACACCACTTTTCTGTTTTTTATTTTTTTGAATTTTTTAAAACATGTTATTTTTTCACTTCACGAATGTGGACTATTTTGTTTATGTCCATTACATGAAATCCAAATAAAAAAAAACATTTAAATGACATGTTTTAATGCAACAAAATAGGAAAAACACCAAGGGGGATGAACACTTTTGCAAGGCACTGTATATACAGTACGTTGTATTGTCCAGACTTTATTGTCCCTTTTCAAGTTAAAAAAACATAATTAACTGCATCTTTGTGTCTTGCATGTTGTTTTTGCAGCGCTCAAGAAGTGAGGCTCCCCAGAAGCTGTGTTTGGACACCAGTCCCCTAGAGTGGAGTGTGACTGATGTGGTGCATTTCATCAGGACCACCGACTGTGCTCCCCTGGCTCGCATTTTCCTGGATCAGGTAATAATTACACACACAGACACACACACACACACGATAATTATCTTTACTGTATAACTGTGTGTACACTGTGGCCTACATCCATGACCATTGTTGTCTTACCCCATGACCGTGCTTGTGTTTTCAGGAGATTGATGGACAGGCTCTGCTCCTTCTCAACCTGCCCACGGTGCAGGAATGTATGGACCTGAAACTGGGACCAGCCATAAAGCTGTGTCACCATATCGAAAGGGTCAAACTGGCATTCTACCAGCAATTTGCTACGTAGCTGAGGGTTCTAAAATAAGAAAAACTTTACATAGTCAGTAACCTGAAATGATTCCATAACTGATCTACCACTGGGCATCCTTTGGACCCTGCACCCAGGCCCAGCACAACAGCAGCAGCAGCAGTCAGGCATGGATATCAGATGATTCAAGACTTGCATTGTTTCTTTGCAATTTCTACTGTATGGTCAGAGAGGGGTTTACCCCGCTTTATTCTAGGCAAAGACATCTCACATGGATATTCATATTCAGGTTTGTCACCCACAGTCTCAAAATGACTCCTGGTTTCATTTGATCAACTTGCAAGCATGGACAATGCAAGGTTCTAAGCACAAAGACAAATAAACCACTGTACTATATTGTGGTATGCAAAGTGTATCTAACAGGGTGTATTTGTGTAAAGTGTACATATTTAAAAGCTATTCTAGTACAACAGGGTGATTAATGGTTATAGCTTGATTTTCTACAAAACATATTTGCTTTGAAAGTATTTGTGAAGGCCTTCATTCAAAACAGCCTTTTTGTTTTCTCTGAAAATGATTTGAACTTATAATCATATTGAAGACATTAGGGCCTGTGGTAAAAGCATTTAGGATTGAGGTGTTTTTGGAGCAGAAATCAGATACATTTTATAGTTTTACCTTTTTCCTACAACCCTCGGTAGATTACTGGGTATTGTGTGGTATTTTATTTTCGTTAGCCAACTAACTCTTTGCTGTGTTTTTAGTTTCCCTCGTTTACCCGGCTCTGCCACTGAGATCAAATATATTTTACAGGAGATACAATTGACTAATTTGACTGTATATGTTTGTGGAATATGATATTTAAGAGAATATGGAATAAAAGCCTGAATCTCTTCCCCATGAGATTCACGATCTTTCCTACACTTCCCATGATGCCGTTAATTGTGTCACGTCGAGCACATGAACCTTCACGTCTTGTCAACATGAGTGGGCAGTCTGAACAGACTCAGAAGGGATGTAGCTTGAAATTCCAGTGGTAAATTAGCTAGCTATGCAACGAATGGACTGGATACTCTGGTCATTATTCATAGATTTTATGCTAAACAGCTTTTTCAAATTAAATCTGGAGTCGTGAAAAGATCAATATCATGCATTTCATACATGCAGGAGGGATCAATTGCAAGTAACGTTACTCGGACTGGACCAGACTATGTAGCTAATTTAGCTAGCCTAGCTAAATTACCGGCGTTAGCAACTACCTGCTTCACCCTGGTAGCGTTAGGCTAGCTAAAATGATAACTGGTGGTTTGTACCTGACGCGATATTAGCGCAACACATTTGTATTTACTCAAGGCGCTTGATAGCATAGCTAGCTAACGTTAAGTGGTACAGAAATAGCCTAAATCAGCTAGCTTCATTTGCTAGCTAAAATGACATGAAGAACATGCCTTGGGATGACTCATCTTTTTCCCGACTGATGTTAAATGCAACTTTGTTGTTAATGTTTCCGTTAGTAAAACATTGAGTAGCTGCATGCATGTAAGTGTGGTATATGCGTGAAGTATCCTTGTCCATGCTTGCCTGTGTATCTAGCTAAGCTAACTAGTTCACGTTAGGTAGGGACCCAAGATGGGTTTTGATTTGTCGTAAAAGAAGATGCTGACGCATGGTATGTATCTCATCCTTTTATGGCTTTTCGGGAATAATATTATCAACAATGGCATTTGTTTGCTGACACTGGCTACATAGGAAACGAAAAGATATGGATCCGCAGTTAAAAGGGAGCATATTCCATTACTAGTGGCTAGTTATCGTTCTCTGTTTTGCCGAGATTGTCTGCATAACTAGCTAATCGATTGCTAGCTGGATGACGAAGACACCCATTCTATGTGGATGAGACATTTAAATTGACGTTATTGCTTGGCTATCTACCTATATGCCATCGCCCCAACAACCCATTTTTTTATCTGGTCAACCATGGCGGTTAGCGGGGTGAGTCTCCTTTCTCAAGCCGGGGACGTGGCTGCTCCGGCCGCTATGTCCTCTTCCAATACGTCAGTGTCCGCCAGTCCCACGCCAGATGCGGACACCCGTGGCTGCGAGAACGGTGCCTTGATGGACTCTTTCGGCATCTTCCTGCAAGGCCTGCTAGCGATGGTGGCCTTCAGTACGCTGATGTGTGAGTACAGCCAGCCAGAAGCACACCCAGGCTGGAAATTTGACTTGTTTGTTCAGTATAGGCTTATTGTTGAAATTGGATAACCTGCTTAGGCTACTTGTTTTGAATTGTCTGTCTGTTTTCAATTGGCAAGAATCACTGGCAGTCATAGCATTCACTGTGTCTCAAAAGACTGGATTGGACGGAGTTACTTTGGACACAAGACATCTATGTTGGCCCATCCCCTTAGTGTGCCTTTTTGGCCATGTAGTTTGTCCTCCCCTTTGATTCAGTGTCAATGTTTCCCTGGTAAAGAGGAACTTCAGTCACATCAGCAAGAGATGAGGAATGTTCAGCTCTTAGAGCAGCAATGATGCCTGATGCAGCTTTCTAAGCAGGAATTGGCTGGGCCTGAGCCTGCATCAGTCACACAGCCCAGCCCACAGCTTACATGCAGGGTGTGTCAGTAGTTACATACACAACACATAACAGAGTAGTATGAGGGAGCCTAAAGTTACAGCACAACCATATGAAAATGCCACTGTAAACATTCGTTTGGGCATCAGACTAGGAAAACAAGCTCCCCTTTTGACAGGTGACACAGACACATACTTTACACACAGGCATGCACGCACACAGTAAAGTACTTAACACACACTAGGAGATTGTTGTCTAGTGGTACCATGGCTGAAACACAAATTGAGGATTAGGGTATGTCCAGTAGATTAATGACCAGTTGAGTCATAAAGCATTGAACCACTTCTCACCCAGCAATCAATCATGTGTAATGGATGTTAGGAGAAAGGGGGGGCATGGAAACAAGATTACTATTGTTGGGAACAGCCAGAGCTTTATTTGTCAGCCATTACGTCACATTGAGAGAATACACACGCTCACACAGGGATTAATTAAAGTGTAGGCCTAGACTTTAAAATAACCCAGTGGCTTGTGCCTCTCGTACACATAGGGGCCTGAACCCCAGAGTAGCAGTCGGGCAGTTTCTTTCATGTAGGCTATTGTGTCTGTAGGGAAAAATGTTTGAACACATTCTCCCAACCTACAGTATCTCATCCCTATTCTTCCATAGCCAGGTTGGTAACCCAGGTGATCATGCTGAAAGATTCAAGTCAATGATATACCAGTCACGTGGTCAGGACAGTGTGATATGTAATATGACCATGCCTGGTGTAACATACTCATAGCACTAGCCGGTCCTCTTGATTACACTGCTAAAGGCACATTTCTTTAAGCTCATAAGAAACAACCCAAGTATTTCCTCTGCTCACAGGCCAAGTGAGATTTGGCTGATAATGATAGGCACAGTAACATGAGCGGGACTACAATTTTAGTACAGTAGTGTGCCACTTCCTCTTTTACCATTCACCCTTCCTCTATAGTCTGACCTTGTGTAAACATGGTATCTCAATAGCTGACTTGTTAAGAGAATGTAGCCTAATGAACATTGTTTGGTTCAGTCTTAAATCTATTAGTTAGGCTATGGTGCCAGGTGTAGCCTAGTTAAAAGGGAACACTGAACTGCATTTCCCATCACACTGGCCAATACTCATAGAAAAAGGCCCCTTACATTTCATGCTGATACAGTGCCTTGCGAAAGTATTCGGCCCCCTTAAACTTTGCGACCTTTTGCCACATTTCAGGCTTCAAACATAAAGATATAAAACTGTATTTTTTTGTGAAGAATCAACAACAAGTGGGACACAATCATGAAGTGGAATGACATTTATTGGATATTTCAAACTTTTTTAACAAATCAAAAACTGAAAAATTGGGCGTGCAAAATTATTCAGCCCCTTTACTTTCAGTGCAGCAAACTCTCTCCAGAAGTTCAATGAGGATCTCTGAATGATCCAATGTTGACCTAAATGACTAATGATGATAAATACAATCCACCTGTGTGTAATCAAGTCTCCGTATAAATGCACCTGCACTGTGATAGTCTCAGAGGTCCGTTAAAAGCGCAGAGAGCATCATGAAGAACAAGGAACACACCAGGCAGGTCCAAGATACTGTTGTGAAGAAGTTTAAAGCCGGATTTGGATACAAAAAGATTTCCCAAGCTTTAAACATCCCAAGGAGCACTGTGCAAGCGATAATATTGAAATGGAAGGAGTATCAGACCATTGCAAATCTACCAAGACCTGGCCGTCCCTCTAAACTTTCAGCTCATACAAGGAGAAGACTGATCAGAGATGCAGCCAAGAGGCCCATGATCACTCTGGATGAACTGCAGAGATCTACAGCTGAGGTGGGAGACTCTGTCCATAGGACAACAATCAGTCGTATTTTGCACAAATCTGGCCTTTATGGAAGAGTGGCAAGAAGAAAGCCATTTCTTAAAGATATCCATAAAAAGTGTCGTTTAAAGTTTGCCACAAGCCACCTGGGAGACACACAACATGTGGAAGAAGGTGCTCTGGTCAGATGAAACCAAAATTGAACTTTTTGGCAACAATGCAAAACGTTATGTTTGGCGTAAAAGCAACACATCTGAACACACCATCCCCACTGTCAAACATGGTGGTGGCAGCATCATGGTTTGGGCCTGCTTTTCTTCAGCAGGGACAGGGAAGATGGTTAAAATTGATGGGAAGATGGATGGAGCCAAATACAGGACCATTCTGGAAGAAAACCTGATGGAGTCTGCAAAAGACCTGAGACTGGGACGGAGATTTGTCTTCCAACAAGACAATGATCCAAAACATAAAGCAAAATCTACAATGGAATGGTTCAAAAATAAACATATCCAGGTGTTAGAATGGCCAAGTCAAAGTCCAGACATGAATCCAATCGAGAATCTGTGGAAAGAACTGAAAACTGCTGTTCACAAATGCTCTCCATCCAACCTCACTGAGCTCGAGCTGTTTTGCAAGGAGGAATGGGAAAAAAGTCAGTCTCTCGATGTGCAAAACTGATAGAGACATACCCCAAGCGACTTACAGCTGTAATCGCAGCAAAAGGTGGCGCTACAAAGTATTAACTTAAGGGGGCTGAATAATTTTGCACGCCCAATTTTTCAGTTTTTGATATGTTAAAAAAGTTTGAAATATCCAATAAATGTCGTTCCACTTCATGATTGTGTCCCACTTGTTGTTGATTCTTCACAAAAAAATACAGTTTTATATCTTTGTTTGAAGCCTGAAATGTGGCAAAAGGTCGCAAAGTTCAAGGGGGCCGAATACTTTCGCAAGGCACTGTATGTTGACCATCATACTAAACTTGATGATGAAAATGTAAAGCCTATTTAAGTTCAGACTTGAGCGGTCCTAAATGAATTTACATGAATAGGCTGATTGAATCTGCTCCTTGACATAATTAGAAGGACAGAGGTACTGATTCATCCCACCGCTGTTTTTTTTGTGTCCGCGTGAGAAAGAGAGCAGCAGTCCTATATGTGACTCTGTCTGTCTCCTGTCCACAGTAAAGCGCTTCAGGGAGCCCAAGCATGAGAGAAGGCCCTGGAGGATCTGGTAAGACAGGAGCCATCTCACACCCACTCCCAACCAGTGTATTCAAGCTAATCCTCTTCAATATTGCTTATGACCTAGTTACAATGTGAATACGGAATTGCAACTAAGATAAGCACAAGACTGGTGCATGTTGTAATGTTATGTTCAGCTTTTGAAGCAACTTGAATGTTCAAAGAGTTTTTAAAATATCCTCCTGTCCTGGCCAACTCTTCCAGGTTCCTTGACACCTCCAAACAAGCCATTGGGATGCTGTTTATTCACTTTGCCAATGTCTATCTGTCTGACCTCACAGAGGAGGACCCCTGTTCACTGTGAGTGTCTGTATATTTGTATGTGTCCGTCAGTCATTGTGTTTGTCTAACTGTGCGTATGACTGTATGTAGGATAGTCTCTTTATAACGTTGTCTACCTCTTCTTCAAAAGTACCTTCCTCACCATCTTAAATAAGCATGCCCCTTTCATAAAAAGTAGAACTTAGAACAGATATAGCCCTTGGTTCACTCCAGACTTGACTGCCCTTGACCAGCGCAAAAACATCCTCTGGCGCACTGCACTAGCTTTGAATAGTTCCCGCGATATGCAACTTTTCGGGGAAGTCAGGAACCAATATACACAGGCAGTTAGGAAAGCAAAGGCTAGCTTTTTCAAACAGAAATTTGCATCCTGCAGCACTAACTCCAAAAATCTTTGGGACACTGTACTAAAGTCCATGGAGAATAAGAGCAGCTGCCCACTGCACTGAGGCTAGGAAACACTGTCTCCACTGATAAATCCACGATAATCGAGAATTTCAATAAGCATTTCTCTACGGCTATCCACACTTTCCACCTGGTTACCCCAACCCTGGCCAACAGCTCTGCTCCCCCCGCAGCTACTGGCCCTAGCCCCCCCCCCCCCCCCCTTTCTCCTTCACCCAAATCCAGACAGCTGCTGTCAGGAAAGAACTGCAGAATCTGGATCCCTACAAATCAGCTGGGCTAGACAATCTGGACCCTCTCTTCCTAAAATTATCTGCCGCCGTTGTCGCAACCCCTATTACTAGTCTGTTCAACCTCTCTTTCGTATCGTCTGAGAGTCTTAAAGATTGGAAAGCGGCCGCGGTCATCCCCCTCTTCAAAGGGGGAGACACTAGATCCAAACTGTTACAGACCTATAGCCATCCTGCCCAGCCTTTCTAAAGTCTTTGAAAGCCAAGTGAACAAACAGATCATCGACCATCTCGAATCCCACCGTACCTTCTCCACTATGCAATCCGGTTTCCGAGCTGGTCACGGGTGCACCTCAACCACTCTCAAGGTCCTAAATGATATCATAACTACCATTGATTAAAAAAACAGTACTGTGCAGACATTTTCATCGACTTGGCCAAGGCTTTCGACTCTGTCAATCACCGTATTCTTATCGGCGGACTCAACAGCCTTGGTTTCTCTAATGACTGCCTCGCCTGGTTTACTAACTACTTCTCAGTGTTCAGTGTGTCAAATCGGAGGGTCTCTATGGGGGTGCCACATGGTTAAATTCTCAGGCCGACTCTTCTCTGTAAACATCAATGATGTCGCTCTTGCTGCGGGTGATTATTTGATCCACCTCTACACAGACGACACCATTCTATATACATCTGGCCCTTCTTTGGACACTGTGTTAACAAACCTCCAAATGAGCTTCAATGCCATACAACACTTTCCGTGGCCTCCAACTGCTCTTAAACGCTAGTAAAACCAAATGCATGCTCTTCAACCAATCGCTACCCGCCCGCCCGCCTAGCATCACTACTCTGGACGGTTCTGACTTAGAATATGTGGACGACTATAAATACCTAGGTATTGTCATTTACAAATAGCCTCCAACACTCTACTCAGAAAATTGGATGCAGTCTATCACAGTGCCATCCGTTTTGTCACCAAAGCCCCATATACTACCCACCGTTGCGACATGAATGCTCTCGTTGGCTGGTCCTCGCTACATATTCGTTGCCAAACCCACTGGCTCCAGGTCATCAAAGTCTTTGCTAGGTAAAGCCCCACCTTATCTCAGCTCACTGTTCACCATAGCAACACCCACCTGTAGCACATGCTCCAGCAGGTATATTTCACTGGACATCCCCAAAGTCAACACCTGCTTTGACCACCTTTCCTTTCAGTTCTCTGCTGCCAATGACTGGAACAAATTGCAAAAATCACTGAAGTTGGAGACTTATATCTCCCTCACTAACTTCAAGCATCGGCTGTCAGAGCAGCTTACCGATTGCTGCAGCTATACACAGCCCATCTGTAAATAGCCCGTCCAACTACCTACCTCATCCCCATATTTAATTGTAGTTTTTTTTCTACTCTTTTGCACACCAGTATTTCTACTTGCACATCCTCATCTACACATCTAGCACTCCAGTGTAAATGTATAAATTGTAATTACTTCGCCACTATGGCCTATTTATTGCCATACCGCCTTACTTAATTTGCACACACTGTATACAGATTTTCTATTGGGTTATTGACTGTACGTTTGTTTATCCCATGTGTAACCCATGTGTAACTCTGTTTTTGTCGCACTGCTTTGCTTTATCTTGGCCAGGTTGCAGTTGTAAATGACAACTGGCCTATCTGGTTAAATAAAGGTGAAATAAAAAAAGGAAATAAAAATACCTCAACCTTGAAGTGGATAATGTCTCATCTCTCTTCCTCAGTTACCTTATAAACTTCCTCCTGGATGCGTCTCTGGGCATGCTGCTTATCTATGCCGGGGTGAGGACTGTCAGTGCCATTGTAGAGTGGAGGCAGTGGGATGCTCTACGCTTCGGAGAATACGGTGAGGATCAGGAGAGTGTGTGTGTGTTTGTTGGTGTGGATGAGATCCTTTCACCCTGTAGTACACATGATGTCCAGAAGAGGGCAGAGGCTACCTCGTGCACTGCAGTGCTGCAATGTCATCCAGATCAAACAGTGGACCACTGTTAAACTCTGCCTCAGTTGAACAAGTTATGTTTGCTACAATGAACTTTCCCTGGTTCTTTGATTTAAAGACACAATATGTAGTTGAAACAATTACAAAGCAGTCACCCTGCTTCTGTTTTGGTAAAAGGCTGAGATGGGCCTGGAGAAATGTAACCACTCAACAAATATTCAGAGAAGTTGGGACATTTTTGCCGGTCCTCACTTGTAAAATACTATTTTGGGGTTTGGGTTAGAATTAGGTTTAGAGTTAGGGGTTAGGGAAAACAGTATTTGGAGTGGGGTTCAATTGTTGTTCCCAAAAAAGTTCTCACAAGTATAGAAAGAGGTGTGTGTGTGTGTGTGTGTGTGTGTGTGTGTGTGTGTGTGTGTGTGTGTGTGTGTGTGTGTGTGTGTGTGTGTGTGTGTGTGTAGGAGAGCCGGTGCAGTGCACTGCGTGGGCGGGCCAGTGTGCTCTCTACATCCTCATCATGATGTTTGAGAAGGTCCTCATCATCCTGGTCCTACTCATCCCCCAGTGGAAGAAGGTGAGTAGGGGGGGCATATTGGGTAGGGGGTCCTGACCTATGACCATTTCAGTTCAGACCATTTCGTATCAGTTCAGTTATATTATCCCTGTGGGAAGTGTATGAATTCTAACAGTAAAGTAAACTTTGTCTGTTGTTTTAACTTAGTTGTGTTAATGTTTGTATTTCCTGTCTTGTTTGTTGTACTCATTCGTGTGTCTGTGTATCACAGCTGGCTCTCCTGAACCCCATAAACAATCCTCAGTTGGAGCTGGCCATCGTCATGCTCATCGTCCCATTCTTCGTTAATGTAAGTTAAGTGTGCAGTGCCTCCGTGAGGCAGGGCTCTATGAAGAACATGGTATCATATGGTATTACTTCATAGGTTGTTGTTTGCGACAACTATGTGTATTTGATGTTATTTTTGTTGACAGATTTTAGCCAGTTAGGCTTGTGGTGTGTGTGATCAAACTGTCTCAGTCATGTGTGTCTGGTGTTGTACTTGCTCAATGGGCTGTGTACCATATGTTGTCCTCAGGCCCTGATGTTTTGGGTGGTAGATAACTTCCTGATGAAGAAGGGGAGGACAAAAGCCAAGTTGGAGGAGCGGGAGGTGGGGGAGGATGTGCGGGGCAACCGTAAGGTGCGCTACAGACGGGCACTCTCCCACGACGACTCGGAGTCTGAGGTAAGACCTGGACCCCACCACTAACACAGGGCCATTTATAAAGTCATGGACAAAAAAATGGTAAAAACACAATCATACATTCATTACACACACAAGCTGGTTTTGGAAAGAGCTCGGGAATATAGACTAAAGTCCTTGATTTGATTCTGAGCCTCGTCCACCTCTCCTCCTTAACCCCAAATTCCCTCTCCTTGCAAACCCTGTGTGGCCTCTCGCTCTCCTCCATTGCCTCAGGCTGGTGTAGCCACTGTGCTAAGCTACATCCTCCCTGAACTCCACTAGCTGTGTTGTCAAACCCTGTGTGGCCTCTCGGTCTCCTCCATTGCCTCAGGCTGATGTAGCCACTGTGCTAAGCTACATCCTCCCTGAACTCCACTGGCTGTGTAGACAAACCCTGCCCAGCACCAGCAGGAGCCTCTCTCTGGGCTGTAAATCATTCCACCTGGTGCCCATGGTCAGTCACTTTACAGGCCTGTAATCTCCTCCACAGACCAGAGACAACCACCACACTCACAAACATTCATACATTAAGTAATTTAACAGTCTGCCTCGAGCAGGGGGAATTCTTATGAATCAGAAACTGTAAAAACAAACTGTTCATCCGTTAGTAGTTTTTTTCGAGTCCAGAGTTGTTGCTTTGGTATCAAAGGTTGAGCTTATTGTGAAACCTAGGCGATTGGTTTCTTCAGTAACAAGAGGGTAACTCATGACTCAGCCATAACACTTAGAGAATTTTTATTTAACCTTTATTTAACTAGGCAAGGATTACCGACACCAACATTCCCTCTTATTGAGGCAAATTTGCTTACGTCTGTAATATTAGGTGATTAGGCTACACAACTTTCCTGCATATTTTTTGGTTCCAAAACAATTATTTGTTTAGCATTTAATATGCATTTGCATGCTTCCTGCAATGAAAATATCTACCCTGTCCCTGTTTTTGGTTTCCAGCGCACACTCCCTCTCCCCCTTTCCACCCAGATTGAAGGGAGAGATGCATCCTGATAAGCACAAGCATACGACTGTTGAGAAACAATTTTAAATGTAATTACGGGGGGGGGTTAAACACTTACTGTTAGGGTTAGTGGACCTATTAAGCCCACTTATCTTTGGATATAGATATTTTTCTTAAACAAATTCTGCTGTTTTAACCAATTCATCTGGTTGTTATATCCAATTCATCTGGTTGTTATATCCAATTCATCTGGTTGTTATATCCAATTCATCTGGTTGTTTTAACCAATTCATCTGGTTGTTATATCCAATTCATCTGGTTGTTATATCCAATTCATCTGGTTGTTATATCCAATTCATCTGGTTGTTATATCCAATTCATCTGGTTGTTATATCCAATTCATCTGGTTGTTATATCCAATTCATCTGGTTGTTATATCCAATTCATCTGGTTGTTATATCCAATTCATCTGGTTGTTATATCCAATTCATCTGGTTGTTATATCCAATTCATCTGGTTGTTTTAACCAATTCATCTGGTTGTTATATCCAATTCATTTTGTTGTTTTAACCAATTCATCTGGTTGTTATATCCAATTCATCTGGTTGTTATATCCAATTCATCTGGTTGTTATAACCAATTCATCTGGTTGTTATATCCATACGTTTTTTTTTCTTCTTCCAAGCCAATCAAATGTTATTGACAGTTATGTGTAAGTTCCCACTAGTAGCCAATTTCAAAGTTGCAAAAGGTGTGGACTAACATTGAATTCTTACGTACAGGCCTTTCCCAACGATACAGAGAGAAACAACATTTAGAAATGATAAAATAGTCAAACACATAATAATACATGTTGTCTTAGGTCTCTCTTTATGTAGTGTTGTCTCTTGTCGTGATGTGTGTTTGTCCTATATTGTTATCTAATTATTATTATTTTATCCCAGCCCCCTCAGGAGGCCTTTTGCCTTTTTGGTAGGCCGTCATTGTAAATAAGAATTTGTTCTTAACTGACTTGCCTATTTAAATAAATAAACACAATTAGTAACAATTTATACAAGGGGTTCCACTGCCGAGGTAATTGAGGGATATATGTACATATAACTAGGAATAAAGTGACCAATTAGTAAACCGCAGCAGCATGTGATCAGTCCAAAAAAGTTGGTCCAGGTATCTATGTGTTTAACTATTCAGTTCTACTAAGCTAACATGGATTTTTTTTTAGATAGTAATACCACGGATCATTTAGCTATTTAAAATTTGAGGACCCCTTTAGGTACTAGTCAAGTTTGGACACACCTACTCATTCAAGGGTCTTTCTTTCTTTTGACTATTTTCTACATTAGACTAATAGTGCAGACATGAACTATGAAATAACACATGGAATCATGTAGTAACCAAAAAAAGTGTTAAAGAAATCTAAATATATTTGAGATTCTTCAAAGTAGTCACCCTTTGCCTTGATGACAGCTTTGCACACTCTTGGCATTCTCTCAACCAACTTCACCTGGAATGCTTTTCCAACGGTCTTGAAGGAGTTCCCACATATGCTGAGCACTTGTTGGCTGCTTTTCCTTCACTATGCGGTCCAACTCATCCCTAACCATCTAAATTGGGTTGAGGTCGGATGATTGTGGAGGACAGGTCATCTGATGCAGCATTCCATCACTTTAATTCTTGGTCAAATAGCCCTCATTGTCCTGTTGGAGGGAAAAAAATGATAGTCCCACTAAGCGCATACCAGATGGGATGGCGTATCGCTGCTTAATGCTGTGGTAGCCATGCTGGTTAAGTGTGCCTTGAATTCTAAATAAATCACAGACAGTGTAATCAGCATACCACCATCACACTTCCTCCTCCATGCTTCATGGTGGGAACCACACATGTGGAGATCATCCGTTCACTTACTCTGCGTCTCACAAAGACATGGCGGTTGGAAGCAAAAAATCTCAAATATGGACTCATCAGACCAAAGGACAGATTTCTACCGGTCTAATGTCCATTGCTCGTGTTTCTTGGCCTAAGGAAGTCTCCTCTTATTGGTGTCCTATAGTAGTGGTTTCTTTTCAGCAATTCGACCATGAAGGCCTGACTCACACAGTCTCCTCTGAACAGTTGATGTTGAGTTGTCTGTTACTGAAACTCTGTGAAGCATTTATTTGGGCTGCAATCTGCATTGACTGACTCATGTCTTAAAATAATGATGGACTGTCGTTTCTCTTTGCTTATTTGAACTGTTCTTGACATAATATGGACTTGGTCTTTTACCAAATGGGGCTATCTTGTGTATACCAACCCTACCTTGTCACAATACAACTGATTGGCTCAAAAGAAGGAAAGGAATTCCACAAATTTTAACAAGGGACACCTGTTAATTTTAAATGTATTCTAGTTGACTACCTCATGAAGCTGGTTAAGAGAATGCAAAGGTTGGCTAAATATTTTATTTGTTTAACACTTCTTGGTTACTACATAATTCCATGTGTTATTTCATAGTTGTTATTCTACAATGTAGAAAATAATACAAATAAATAAATACCCCTGGACTGAGTAGGTATTTTCAAACTTTTGACTGGTACTATGTATGTATGTATATATTAGTTGTATTTATTGTTATCAAGAAAAATGGGTCAATTTATATTATTACTTTTTGTCTATCACCCAGCTCTAATAGCACTCGACATTGTTGAGTGACTAAAGTCGCTCTGGATAATAGCATCTGCTAAATAACTTGAATGTATGTATAGCGGTGAGGGCATCGAATCCTTACTTCTAGACCACCAGGGAGCTGTATCTAATATTAGGAATGCATGTCCTATGGAATTACCGTCACATAGACTTTGTGGCACTACACACGACTGGCCGTGGCATGTGTGATGGGGAGTAGTTTCTCATAGACATATGGATGTAGTGTAGCAGACTGCCACCACATTGCGCATTTCCTCAAATCAGAAGAACCATCTGCAATCCACCAGTGTGGCCCAAACCCACTATTAAATGAACCTCCTGTACACAGAGCATATATAGCTTTAGTAATCTGCCTCAAGCTAAAAAAAAAAAAAATGAACAGTGTCTACATAGACATTAAGAGCAGTGATTTTATAGGTGGTGGGAAATAGCAGGCTTGTTTTATAGTGATGAGTTGGACCTAGTTGTTGAAGTTACAGATGCTGACATATTGGTTATGCTGTAAACAACCCTCTATACTACACCCAGATGCTTTGACATGTGTTCCTTCCACTTTCACACCTCCCTGGTGGTCTAGTGGTTAGGATTCGGCGCTCTCACCGCCGCGGCCCGGGTTCGATTCCCGGTCAGGGAACAAGCTTTTTGGAAAGAATGCCCGTCAACACAAGTCAGCACAACTTTTTATTTACACTCTTGAGTACTTCTCATTTTACCTGTGCATTCAGAATGTATTCAGACCCCTTGACTTTTTCCATATTTTGTGTACAGCCTTATTCTACAATGGATTAAATAGATGTTTCCCTCATCAATCCACACAATGCCCTTATATAGGCAGGTGTGTGCCTTTCCAAATCATGTTCGATCTATTGAATTTACCACAGGTGGACTCCAATCAAGTTGTAGAAACATCAAGGATGATCAATGGAAACAGGATGCACCTGAGCTCAATTTCGAGTCTCATAGCAAAGGGGCTGGATACTTACCTAAATAAGGTATTTCGGGTTTTATTTTTAAGACATTTGCAACAACTTCTAAACCTGTTTTCACTTTCATTTTGGGGTATTGATTGTAGTTTGAGGAGGGACAAAAACCAATTTTAATACATTTTAGATTAAGGCTGTAATGTAACAAAGAAGAGGTCTGAATGCATTCTCAATGCACTGTATGCATGTGTATTTTAAGATCTGAATGAACGGGTAAAAGGAGAGGTACTCTAGTGTAAATAAAAAATGATTGTGGTGACTGGGCTACGGTTGTCGGGCCTTCTTGAAAAGAATAAAACGTGTGTTCCCTGACCGGGAATCGAACCCGGGCCGCGGCGGTGAGAGCGCCGAATCCTAACCACTAGACCACCAGGGAGCTCTGTGTGGAGCCTGAATTTATGCCAGATGGAATGCGTGACAAAAGGGAGGCGCCTCTCCAAAAGGTGTAATTTACCAGACTGCCACCAGGGTGAGCACTTTTTTACCCTAAGCAATCAGCCTCTACCCCCATCTTTCCACCCCTCTGAGACAGATGGATGAAGAATGATGCGTTTCTTCTGACATGGGAGATTTGCTGGCTGCTGTGAGCATTTTAAACTCTGGGATTCAACTCACTTGACCCATATCGCAGTGTTCTTTGAATATCAGCCATCCAGGCAGTGTGACTTCCTTTGGTCTCATTTCCAATCTCTCTCTTTACCTCTCTCAGATCCTGTTCTCGGCTGACGATGAGATGGACGACTCGGAGGAGGAGGATGTGCGCCGGCTCACCGGCCTCAAAACGGTCAAGAAAAAGAAGCACCGTATGGGGATCCCTGTTTAACCTGGGCCTACCCAGGCTGACTTGGTCTAACCCACTCCTGTGTCCACTCGCCTCACTTCACGTCCCCACTCTCTCCCTCTCCAGGCCCCGCTGGAGCCTCCTGGGAACATATCGTCTAGATTCCTCTAACAGCAGGCTAGCATTGGTCTCTTTGTGAGTAGGGCGCCTCTGTAGGGAGGTGGGATCATGGAGGACTGCAGATCATGGGGACTATTGGACTGCCTTTACGACACATTTGCATGGGACTCCTGCAGCCTCTACACTGGGAATAGAAACACTCTGGAAAGTATTTTGCTGCAGCTAACCACGTCTGAGATTCCACCATAGATCTATCACTTATGGTGGTGACACTCATTGAAGAAATGAATTGTTATGATTGTGGAAAACTGTTAACACTGGTGTATTATAGGAACGTTTGGGACTGGTTGAGTGGGTGACGCAGTATAATTGCTAGCACCCCTTTTACGGTGGTTCCACACGGACTCTTAAGAGGCCACGGATAATATTAACTGCATCAGGTTAAGCTGTGAATGGTTGTTACTTTTTCTGTGGTTTAACAGATGACCCCTGTTGGATATAGAGGGAGAGAACAGGCACCTGGGATTGCACTCGGTATTTCCCTTGCCTTCAAGCAAACCTCTGTCATTTTAACATTTTAATACATTTGATACTTATCTTCCGAATCTAAAAGTGATTGTATTCCTCATTTAGTTTCCGTATATAAAATGTATGTCTCTTCCTCAGCTAGGCTGACTGCAATGGCCTGTTATAAGAGTTGGTGGAGGTGTGCGTCTGTCTGTGTGAACTTCTCATTCATGCATGTGCGGGAAGTTTAGGATGATGCTCCTATGGAGGCTTTGCTCTGTAAACATGCAGTGTTTTATAATAACACTCACATTTCTAACTCCTAAGCCTATATCATGACTGCAGAGGGAGGACGGGTAAGGACAGTGCAGCTTGGCTGTGTGTGTCTCAACCATGAACCACCCAACCTTAACCTAAGGGACTGAGACCCCTATCCCACTGACGGTACAGCCAGGCTTTTAGGTCTGCAGGCCTGGATCGGGCCCTTCTCTCCCTGTGTGTGTGTGTGTGTGTATATGACTTAGCTAGGATCTCTTCTGTTACCTCTTTATTCCTAGTCTTTGGTGTGTCCTGTTTATTTTTTTACAGTAAGTTATTTTGGACTAAAACCACGAGACTGAACCTACACCATGTGTTCTTAATTCAGAGACGGAATAGATATGGGACCTGAGGGTGTGTCCTCACAGCCAATGTTCAAACTCTCTGCTCTTGCCCCCATCACTGGTCTAAGGATGTTCTTTGTTTGTTTTGTATTTTTGTATTTGTTTTGTTCATTCCTTGTTTTCGACAATGTGCCTGTGTGAATTTACCCTGTTTGTGCATGTTCATCTTGTGCCTCAGATCTTCAGACTTGCAGTAGCATTCAGTTGGTTTGGCTCAGATGTTGAGAACTTGACAGAAGCACAGACCTCTAGACTGGGAGTGACTTTTGGGCCGGTGTACAACCTACAGTACAGTGGAGAGCAGTGCGGGTATGTTTGTATGTTTGTGTGTGTAGTGTTGTAGTACTCGAGACTGGTCTCGAGACCACATATTGAGTGTCTTGGTGTCAGATACATTTGTACTCTGTCTTGACTCGGTCTAGAACAGTGACGACTCGTAATTTCTTCCCGATACCAGCAGAGTAAAAGTAAAACATAATTATCAACTTCCATTCAGTCAGTACATTAAACCACTTCGCCAGGCCAAATATACAGTGTATTCAGACCCCTTGACTTTTTCCACATTTTGTTACGCTACAGCCTTATTTTAAATCCTCAATCTACACACACTACCCCATAATGACAAATCAGAAATATATTTTTTTGACATTTTTGCAAATTTATACTGAATAAAAACTGAAATAACTTTTGAGGTAAGTACTCAGACCCTTTCCTATGATATTCTAAATTTAGCTCAGGTGCATCCTGTTTCCATTGATCATCCTTGAGATGTTTCTATGACTTGATTCGAGTCCACCTGTGGTAAATTAAATTGATTGGACATGATTTAGAAAGGCACACACCTGTCTATATAAGGTCCCACAGTTGATAGTGCATGTGAGAGCAAAACCAAGCCATGATGTTCAAGGAATTGTCCGTAGAGTTCCGAGACAGGATAGTGTCGAGGCACAAATCTGGGGAAGGGTACCAAAAAAATGTCTGCCGCATTGAAGGTCCCCAAGAACACTGTGACCTCCATCATTCTTAAATGGAAGAAGTTTGGAACCACCAAGACTCTTCCTAGAGCTGGCTGCCTGGCCAAACAGCAATCAGGGGAGAAGGGCCTTGGTCAGGGAGGTGACCAAGAACCCGACGGTCACTCTGACAGAGCTCCAGAGTCCCTCTGTGGAGATGGGAGAACCTTCCAGAAGGACAACCATCTCTGCAGCACTCCACCAATCAGGCCTTTTTGGTAGTGGCCAGAAGGAAGCCATTCCTCAGTAAAAGGCACATGACAGCCTGCTTGATGTTTGCTAAAATGCACCTAAATGACTCTGACACGCGAAACAAAATTCTCTGATCTGAAACCAAGATTGAACTCTTTGGCCTGAATGCCAAGCGTCACATCTGGAGGAAACCTGGCACCATACCCAAGAAGACTCGAGGCTGTAATCGCTGCCAAAGGTGCTTCAACAAAGTACTGAGTTAAGGGTCTGAATACTTATGTAAATTATATATTTATTTATTTAAAATAAATTTGCAAAATGTCTAAATTTGTTTTTGCTTAATATGAAAATAGTCAAGGGGTCTGAATACTTTCCAAATGCGCTCTATACACTTTCTTAACATTATCTCAACAGCCTTTATCTATTATAGACGTTTGAGCAGTGGCGAACCTATGTTCGTTCAGTGTGTAACATGTTTGTGATTCTGAAAGGACAGCAAGCGTAATACCAGCGCACTCATGTAGGAGAGTGCACTATTTGTAAAACACAAAGGGCCGGTAGTGGAGGGTATACGCAGGTACAAGCCATATCCCACTTCCCGCTTATACTCAACAACTTAATCCCTACTGATGAGTATCAGTGTTGTGGAGGTATAAGACTTATCAATGATGTAGTACAATAGAGAAATGATGCACTAAGCCACCTACACAATCGCAAACCCTGTGAAATACACTGCTCAAAAAAATAAAGGGAACACTTAAAACAACACAACACAATGTAACTCCAAGCCAATCACACTTCTGTGAAATCAAACTGTCCACTTAGGAAGCAACACTGACAATACATTTCACGTGATGTTGTGTAAATGGAATAGACAACAGGTGGAAATTATAGGCAATTAGCAAGACACTCCCAATAAAGGAGTGGTTCTGCAGGTGGGGACCACAGACCACTTCTCAGTTCCTATGCTTCCTGGCTGATGTTTTGGTCACTTTTGAATGCTGGCGGTACTTTCACTCTAGTGGTAGCATGAGACTGAGTCTACAACCCACACAAGTGGCTCAGGTAGTGCAGCTCATCCAGGATGGCACATCAATGCGAGCTGTGGCAAGAAGGTTTGCTGTGTCTGTCAGCGTAGTGTCCAGAGCATGGAGGCGCTACCAGGAGACAGGCCAGTACATCAGGAGACGTAGAGGAGGCCGTAGGAGGGCAACAACCCAGCAGCAGGACCGCTACCTCCGCCTTTGTGCAAGGAGGAGCAGATGGAGCACTGCCAGAGCCCTGCAAAATGAAGGCATTGATGCTATGGACTGGCC
This sequence comes from Oncorhynchus clarkii lewisi, assembly GCF_045791955.1. NCBI lineage: Eukaryota > Metazoa > Chordata > Actinopteri > Salmoniformes > Salmonidae > Oncorhynchus > Oncorhynchus clarkii. The sequence goes on along the minus strand of NC_092153.1, from coordinate 46,879,423 downwards.
CGCCTGTTCCCCAGACCTGAATCCAATTGAGCACATCTGGGACATCATGTCTCGCTCTATCCACCAATGCCATGTTGCACCACAGACTGTCCAGGAGTTGGCGGATACTTTAGTCCAGGTCTGGGAGGAGATCCCTCAGGAGACTATCCGCCACCTCATCAAGAGCATGCCCGTGCGTTGTAGGGAGGTCACACAGGCACGTGGAGGCCCCACACACTAATGAGCCTCATTTTGACTTGCTTTAGGACATTACATCAAAGTTGGATCAGCCTGTAGTGTGGTTTTCCACTTTAATTTGGAGTGTGACTCCAAATCCAGACCTCCATGGGTTGATAAATTTGATTTCCGTTGATAATTTTTGTGTGATTTTGTTGTCAGCACATTCAACTATGTAAAGAAAAAAGTACTTAATAAGAATATTTCATTCATTCAGATCTAGGATGTGTTATTTTAGTGTTCCCTTTATTTTTTTGAGCAGTGTATTTTTAAACCTGCATATTTTGCACACAAAAAATCCAGGCTAGCAGGCAATATTAACTAGGTGAAATTGTCACTTCTCTTGCGTTCATTGCACGTAGAGTCAGTGTATATGCAACAGTTTGGGCCGCCCTTTTGCCAGAATTTTACGTAATTATGACATAACATTGAAGGTTGTGCAATGTAACAGCAATATTTAGACTGATGGATGCCACCCGTTAGATAAAATACGGAACGGTTCCGTATTTCACTGTAATAATAAACGTCTTGTTTTCGAGATGATAGTTTCCGGATTCGACCATATTAATGACCTAAGACTCGTATTTCTGTGTGTTATTATGTTATAATTAAGTCTATGATTTGATAGAGCAGTCTGACTGAGTGGTGGTAGGCACCAGCAGGCTTGTAAGCATTCAGTCAAACAGCACTTTCGTGCATTTTGCCAGCAGCTCGTCGCTGTGCTTCAAGCATTGAGCTGTTTATGACTTCAATCCTATCAACTCCCGAGATTAGGCTGGTGTTGACATTTTTGCCGAAATCCAGTTTTTTGTGGGTTTTTTTGTGGTTTTTGGCGAATGCGTAATAATGATTTAAAGTCGCGCTGTTGCAACTGACTGTAAACACACAGTCCAGTTCAAAGTGAATGATTGCAGGCACGTGTTTCAAATGACTTGTTTGTATGAAGGTCTACTATAGCTCTGATTAGCTATAGCGGTCCGTTCCGTGTCGTCTCCGGTCCTGGACAAGACCAATGTTTTTATTCGTTTTTTTTGTACAGTGTCTATTAATTGCCCAAACGCTCGGCCGCTTTCCCACTCTCTATTTTCACAAATCCCTTAGAATACTTAATTCCAAAACATTCTAAGAATTTAGGAAACCATGAAAATGACCATATCTAATTTGTCACTTGTCAGAATAATTTTTTAAAGTGTCATTCTTCCTGGGGGTGTATATGAACAGATTTCATGTTCCACACAAATAAGTTATTTCCGTGCTTCTTTCTACATCTGCATTGCTTGCGTTTTGGGGTTTTAGGCTGAGTTTCTGTACAGCACTTTGTGACATCTGCTGATGTAAAAAAAGGGCGTTATAAATACATTTGATTGATTGATGGCTAACAGCAAGCACGCTGCAATAGAAAAGTTCCACTCACCAGATGATGATCATTTGAAACTTCTTGTTGAAAGTTATTCTTTAAATGGGAGAAGCTAACAAATTAGCAACAACATCCTCTTTGATAACACCTGCTGCAGCCCTGTAAACTGTTAACCCTTTCCATCCAACAAAAACTGATGATTAAATCAGAACATCATTTTAAAATAGTATAATTTATAATTATTTTATAAATCCTTAGCCCTTTCCTTAGCCAATTGTTCCCCAGTGTGTTTGGGTTAGTAATAACTTGTAGAGTGGCTCTATTTGCCCTCAGCATGCATTTATTCACTATTATGAATATCTAAAATATTCATATGTTATTCTGAAATATGAACACAGAAATACTGGACATTTTTAACTCCTATGGTGGTGATTTGACAATAACATTCATGGTCTTGAATTGGACTCGCATTTTTCTGGTCTTGACTTTGTCGTCGTCGTCCCCCTTCCTCAGGTCTAGGTTTTGAATCGGTCTCGCTTTAGGTGACCAGGAACACAACACCGAGTGTCTGTCTTAAGGAGTGGTGATACAGTAAATGTGGTGATGATGAACTGTTTGAGTAGGATGTTGGCTGAGGCAAAGGAATAACTGACTGTGGGGTTTGGTAAACGGTGGTGCAGGTTGTCCTCCGTTCAACAGAGGGATTTTATTGTAAAAACTCAAATGACTGGCAAATGATCGACTTACATTACCATTAAAAATGATTTTACAATAAAGTTTGTAAAACACTGAAATAACAGATTTTGTCTCTGAACAAAGAGCGCTTTCTGTAGGGTTTAAAAAACATGTGTTCCCTGACCGGGAATCGAACCCGGGCCGCGGCGGTGAGAGCGCCGAATCCTAACCACTAGACCACCAGGGAGCTGCCAGAGCATAGAATGATTTGTAGTAATAAGTCTCTTGGAATGGAGGGGGTGGACAATGAGAGTTATAAGACAGGGGAAGGAGTCTCTGAGATCATAGGTCTTCATAAAACTCTAGACTGCCAACAGGGTACACATTTTCACAGTGACAGTGGGCCCTCAGTAAACAGTAACAGGTGCAGAGAGACGTACACCACTGAGTGAGGACCTATTTCTTCCCATAGAGTAGACTGACTCCGAGAGTAATGTCTCAGTACCCACAAATAGACCCCTCACTACACACAGACTTTTCTAGCATTTTAAAATGACTCAAACTATTATTGACACACAAGCCTGGCTCTCAAAAACTTTTTGCATTCTGTCCTGACTCGCTTGCCATTTGACTGCACACAGACGTATGTTGACAGGCAAGCGTTGGCTTTTCTCCCAAACAGAAAGGTTGACTCACTAGTCTCCCTGTGATATGTATGGTCTTGCCTCCTCTCGGAGTCCAGTCGAAATTGTATGACCAAGTGTTGTCTGCAAAATCTCTACACCTTTTAGGTAATCAATTCAGAAAAGTACTTTTGACCTCAGGTTTAATGTGATGGAAGAAGAACTCTGCCTGTAGACTAGCGTTTAGAGAGTAACCGAAAGGTCGCTGGTTTGAATAGTTGAGCTGACAATGAGTGAAAAATATGCCAATGTGCCATTGAGCATGGCACTTAACCCTAATTTGCTCCAGGGGTACCATACTATGACTGACCCTGTAAAACACATTTTACTGCACCAGTCTGGTGTATGTGACGACAAAAACGTTATTTTATTTTTTATTGTGCAGTTGGGTGTAGGCCTGTTACTTTATGTCATGTTGAATTTATCTAATGTGTTCTGCCAGTTGAGCTGAAGTGCATTCAATGAGGCCCAAAAGGACTGGAAACAAACCCAGGCCACAGTGGTGAGAGTGCTGAATCCTGACTACTAGGGATTAGCGTGGCTTCCCATAGTTATTTATGTTCCTTGGAATCACTCCCAGCAGAATGTTGTGGGGAAAGGGCTATTTGTTGTCTCGTTCCCTCAGCTGTTCGCTGAAACCACATCGTAAACGAAGGAAGACCCGTTCCAGCTGCACAATCACTCACGTCAGGCCTAATAATACACCCTGATAATGGTCATAGAGCGAGAGAGGAATAGAAAGAGGGTGGGGGTCCACTGACTCACTCCCAGGGTCAATAAGAGAGAAGAGCCCCCTGAGGATCTCGGGGTATAAATATAATGGACTGGACAGAGAGGATCAGTCCAGACACACCGCACACAGCTCCACTGACCAGAACTCTGGGATTAAGACACAACCCACACACCATGTCTCAGGTAAGCCAACTTCCCTGTATCCTACTGTACTGACCTACTGTATTAACTACTTGTTACCGTTTTTGATGATAGCCACATTTCCATATTATTTCCTATGTTAAGGATCCCACAATGTTTTACTTTTAGAATAGAAAGATTGAGACAAGTCAGAGGGAGCGTTGTAGGATCAGGGAAAGGTGTGAGATTTTGTCCTGTCTTTAACCTCCATTCTCTCTCCTGCCCTCCATAGCCCGTTGAGGTGAAGAAGAAGAAGCGTCCTGTGATGAAGGAGGAGGACTTGAAAGGAGCCCGCAGCAAACTGGGGCTAAAGGGCGAGCCCAAGAGTAAGACCTATGAGGTCATGGTAGAGTGTGGTGAGTAGGAGCTTTACCACTCCACAGTGTGTCATCGGAACAGCGTTTTACACACTGGCATTATTGGAAGTTTCCATTCTGGCTCTACAGACTCAGTACCTATAGTACTGTCGCTTGCATAACATTTATTTATATTTGTGTGTCAAATATAAGTAATTAATCACTTTCACTAGTTGTAGACACTAGTGTAGGGAACATATCAGGGGGAGGAAAGTTACACAGTCAAGTGAGACGTGAGCTCGGTTATACTTTTTAGAATGTTATCTCTGAACTCTGGCATGTATTTGGCCCGAGCCCTGCTCGGATTGAGGTAGGGACAAAGTTTCCACTCCTTCTATAGAGACTGAATCTTGTATAGTCAGTCTGTAAGACCAAGGGTATATATAGTTGGTGGAAAGAACTAGAAAGGAGGATAAAATACAACAACTACAGCACTTCTTCTAAAGATTATAGACACATTTCAGTATATAGATTTGTCAGTGTGTGTGTGTGTGTTGCGTCATGTTTCTGTGGTAGTGCTTGGCACGCCACACTATCTTCGCTCACAGCCTTGTCTCTGTCCATCCACAGAGCGTATGGGAAAGGTGGCTCCCTCAGTGTTCAGTGGGGTGAAGTCTGGAGGAGAGACTGTACTGGAGAAGCCTAAAGCCCCAGGAGCCAGCATCTTTGGCAAGTAGAGCCGTCCAGTGTGGAGTGTTGGCTATCATCACTGCGCTAGAGTCTAGAGGAGAGACGGGACAGACGCATCAATGGACAAACGGCAATGAAGAAGCCAAACCTTGCTGTTATTGAATGGTTTGATACCTGTTTTTCCATTTTCAGCACGGAAATAGGCCCATCTCTTTTTGAGCAGGTTGTTCATAGTAGGGTTTGTTCATACTGTATGATGACTGTTTATGATTGATTGAGAATTAAGGGAAATTCCAGCATCATGGATGTGATATTTGCACACACAATGAAAAACAAAATGTCTCACATAGTTGACTGATCAGGTAGAAATGAAAGTGCTATCATGATTGCCTTACGCAGCAATGCTGACTGATCATGTTATGATCATGCCATTGATCATGTTATGACGTGTCTGTAACGGTCACATTCATTACGCTTAGAACGAGTACCTACAGGAAGGAAACCAATTATACATCACATAAGCCCTTGATGAAGTTAGCTTTGCACAGAAAGTTTGTAAAATCATACTCAAAACATGTCCACAATAACAACCTTTCCTCAAAAACATTACAGTTGTGACACTGCCTGTCCAAATCAGCATTCTATCTTCACTAGACTGTAGAATTCTATACTATCAATCAAAGGACAAAAATGTGTTTCATTAACCTTCCGGCTTGTCAGAAACAGAGGGACAGATGTTAGTACCAAAACAAGTTCTGTGAGCCATTACCAAAGGCTATGAAATATGGTTGACTGAAAATACTTATTTTGAGACTTTGTAGCCTACTTTGTAGTAACATTAAATTTGGCAAATATAAAGGCCAAATGTAGTCTTTACTTTAAAATACACACATTCAAATAGAATTTTATTGGTCACATATTTTGCAGATGTTATTGGGGGTGTAGCGAAAATATGGTTAATATTTTCTCTAAATATGAAAGTTTAATTAGGAAATAAGCTAGTTTTTCATGTTTGGGTTGACCTTACTATGAAGTTGCTCAAATTGTAAATGCTGAAATATTTGTCTTATGTTTTTATAAACAAATGAATGACTTCCCTGCTTATTAATTCTGTATCCCATTGTTTGGAGTGTTAAAAAATATTGCAGTGTCACCATTACTACACTACAATGTTGTTACTACAAGATTAGCGTCTTAAACACGTGGACAAGGTCATGTAAAAGTAGGGGTGTCAAACATACGGGCCAGATCTGGCTTGAATCTAGACATAGGAGATAGTGAGCGAACTTTGGTCAGCTCTGAGCTCAACTCGGGATAACCGATCCGGTGACATGAAAGTGGCTCACCTTTTAGCCAGGCAAATTTCTACAGGTTAACGTTTATTGTAATGAATCTTACACTGGAGGCAGAACTAAATTATTTCTGCTAGATGGGCCAGCTGCAAAGTCAAAATTGGCTATCATAAAAATGTATGATTAGGCATTAAGGTTATGTGTGTATGAGGTTTACAATCAGGTTTTATGACTGACTCTGTAGAGCTGCCTCCAGCACAAGTTTCATGACATGCCAACCTGCTAAATGTATATGGGAACGAATCCTTCAGAGATAACCTTCCCCAGAGCAGTCTAACTCAGGGCTAACTTCATTTATCATGAAATGTTTGAGCTGTAAGTTAAGGACCAATCAAATTTAGTTCCCTCCAGCAATTGCCGCAAAGAGTGCGCCATCATCCCTTCATTCTCCTGAAACATATTTTGGGGCAGATGACTGATTTTAAGTATTTTATTAATCAAATGTGAGTTTTAAAAAATTATAGTATTGAAATGCAATATGACAGGATGCATTTGAAACTTTTGTATGACTTAATACAATTGTATCGATAGCCATATTACAACTGTGTTGTGATAATTGCATTGTTTGCTCTATAACCTGTTAATTCGTATGCCGTGATATATAGGCCTAAAGGCAGAGACAAGAAAACGGTGGCAAAATAAAACCACACCTTTGTTTTATCACAAAACCGGATAGCAACCTCTGTCCTGTGAAGTCCACAAAGCATATTGCATGTACAGTAACATACATGACCTACAGAGTGGTCAGGCAAGTTAATGTTTGCCTTTAAACAACTATTTGACACTAAACTATTGATTTAGAACCACCAAGAGTTGCCGCAAGTCAAAGAAATATACCTTGACTTTGTTGTCCTTAAGCCATTTTGCCACAACTTTGGAAGTATGCTTGGGGTCATTGTCTATTTGGAAGACCCATTTGCGACCAAGCTTTAACTTCCTGACTGATGTCTTGAGATGTTGCTTCCATATATCCACATAATTTTCCTGCCTCATGATGCCATCTATTTTATGAAGTGCACCAGTCCATCCTGCAGCAAAGCACCCTCATAACATGATGCTGCCACCCCCGTGCTTCACGGTTGGGATGGTGTTCGGCTTGCAAGCCTCCCCCTTTTTCCTCCAAACATAACGATGGTCATTATGGCCATATTTTTGTTTCATCAGACCAGAGGACATTTCTCCAAAAAGTACAATCTTTGTCCCCATGTGCAGTTGCAAACCGTAGTCTGGCTTTTTTATGGTGGTTTTGGAGCAGTGGCTTCTTCCTTGCTGAGCGGCCTTTCAGGTTATGTCGATATATACTTTTGTACCTGTTTCCTCCAACATCTTCACAAGATTGATTTGCACTTTTCGCAGCAAAGTACATTCATCTCTAGGAGACAGAACGCGTCTCCTTCCTGAGCGGTATGACAGCTGCGTGGTCCCATGGTGTTTATACCTGCGTACTATTGTTTGTACAGATGAACGTGGTACCTTCTGGCATTTGGAAATTGCTCCCAATGAGGAACCAGACTTGTGGAGGTCTACAAAATTTTTTCTGAGGTCTTGGCTGATTTCTTTTGATTTTCCCATGATGTCAAGCAAAGAGGCACTGAGTTTGAAGGTAGGCCTTGAAATACATCCACAGGTACACCTCCAATTGACTCAAATTATGTCAATTAGCCTATCAGAAGCTTCTAAAGCCATATTCTTTTCTGGGATTTTCCAAGCTGTTTAAAGGCACAGTCAATTTAGTGTACGTAAACTTCTGACCCACTGGAATTGTGATACAGTGAATTAATCTTTGTGAAACAATTGTTGGAAAAAATTACTTGTGTCATGCACAAAGTAGATTTTGGAGATTTGTGGAGTGGTTGAAAAACGACTCCAACCTAAGTGTATGTAAACTTCCAACTTCAACTGTATATACAATTAACAATGGTGTGTGTAAGTGAGTGGTTGCGTGTATAGATGCCCAAGAAAACAAACCAAAATCAAACTGTGTCTACAGGGAGAGAGTCTCCTCAATGAATAGGAAAAAGGTGTATTCATCCCGGGACACAACATGGCCCAGGTGTGTCCCATTTTGCTGACAACCCTCCTGGCTCCGCCCACCGACATGCTTATAAGGAAAACAAGAGCAAAGAGAAAGAATTCGGCAGACAGAGTGGGAGGGTCGTCACACTCGTTTGGACCAGACATCATCAGATAGATGGCCTACACGTAGAGAGACAGATGGGTGCTGTTTAGATCGCTCGGATGCTTTCGAATTGAAGGAAAATGATGAAACACTGAGAGACAAAAGATACATAATTTTATGTTTTTTTGCGGAACACTGGTTTCTCTTGGCACCCATGAATACACGCCACTGAGTAGTGGGGGGAGAAAAGGGACTTGTGCATTGATAAGCACACCAAATTAACAATTTGTGAAGAAAGACAACACTAGGCCATTTCACATCAAAGCCTGATGAATTTGCATGTTATTCTTTCATTTTGATTTCAGCATCAATAAAAAACGGGGTACTGACTCGGCCAGGAATTTATGTTTCAGCATTGTCTCAATGAAGAGTTTGGCATTCGATTAGCCATGTGCGACATGCACACACAGTTACAAGTGTGGCGGGTGCACAATCAATATCTACCTTCGTAACATGGATGAAGCCTGATCTGGATTGTGTAACTAACTGAAACTAGCTCAATTCCGAAAAGCTTGAGTACATTAGCAAGATTATTGGTATACCCCTCTGGTCTGAATGAGGCTTCAGTATTGGGCACACAGAGCCCTCCTTGATATGGTGGTCCAAGTATATGTATCTCCAGCTCTACCCTCCATGAGTCAACAAAATTACACATTTTCTTAGCATTTTGCAATCAACCCCTCAGTGAGGGAACATATACCTGCTCTACATGTATGTACAGACTTCTTTGGTAATGAGTGAGAACGGGAATACACATACAATACTGTACCAGTGGGAGCAATGTGTGGTGAATACAGGACTTCGGTGTGTATTGATTTTAGTTTTGCTGAATTGCAATGTATTCTGGGAATAGCCCATTGGCATGCAAAGGAATATGCACAGAGTGGAGAGGCAAACACTTCTCTGGTCAAAGGCCACTCCACTGACCAGTTAGGATAGAGCCTTCTCAGAAACTTGGTTTGGCAACAGAACTAACAAAAATTGGACAAGGAGTGGTTGTAGTGGCCTGGTGTTGTATTGACCGATAGAATGAAGTCCATACTTGTTGAATAACAGCTCTTACAAAAACTAACTTATTTACTTTTTGTGCTTACCAGATTCCACGCAGTCAGAATAAAAAGCAACCTCAAATGTTCAGTTGCTTTTTTTTTTTACTACAGTAGGTAGAGAGAGTAGGCTATGTGGACAGACAAACAAATATATGTAAACACGCTGACACAAATCCCTAGAGGCATACAAGAACACAGATCTACACACACCTCGGGCCTCCTGCCACGCTGAGGTCAGGTCTTCTGGTCATTGCGCCAGTATAAAAGCAGACAAACGCACACACTCTGACACTTCTGCTTTGAGCTGGGCGGTAGGAAAGGGTTGAGTTTTCTAAGCAGTGAAGTCGGTGTTCAGCTGCAGTTTGGTCATGTCTGGAGTGTGGACTGTGCTGCTGCTATTGGGATGTGTCTTTCTCCCGGCTCTGTCGCATGGAGCTCTGGTTATCTCACAGGATGATTCCACACCACAGGTGACTGACTCTTCATTGTTACTATAAAGATGCAGGTTCTCAATTTGATCCCCCCCCTGTTGCAGGAGGACTTACTGCACTTCAGGACATGTTAAACTTGTATTGTTTGTGAGGTTGTAAAAGGCTTCGGAAGTTTACAATTTCCACTTTGAAGTGTCAGACTTGATTTTCCCTTAAGAAAAATGTATCAACTCCTACAAAAAATATCTGTGAATTACAATCCACATAATAATTCACATTTCCTGCGGGATTATTTTCCTGGTGTAGCTATAGGGCTCTAATTAAGAGCCTACATCTGCTGTATTTACTCTACTGTTACATCTCTCCCCTCCTGCTATATTCTACTGTTACTACATCTCTCACCTGCTATACTCTACTGTTACTACATCTCACCCCTCCTGCTATACTCTACTGTTACTACATCTCTCACCTCCTGCTATACTCTACTGTTACTACATCTCACCCCTCCTGCTATACTCTACTGTTACTACATCTCTCACCTCCTGCTATACTCTACTGTTACTACATCTCACCCCTGCTGCCATCTCCCCCTCCTGCTATACTGTCCTGTTACTACATCTCTCATCTCTCCCCTCCTGCTATAATCTACTGTTACTACATCTCTCCCCTCCTGTTACAATCTACTGTTACTACATCTCTCCCCTCCTGTTATAATCTACTGTTACTACGTCTCTCCCCTCCTGTTATAATCTACTGTTACTACATCTCACCCCTCCTGTTATAATCTACTGTTACTACATCTCTCCCCTCCTGCTATACTCTACTGTTACTACATCTCTCCCCTCCTGCTATAATCTACTGTTACTACATCTCTCCCCTCCTGCTATACTCTACTGTTACTACATCTCACCCCTCCTGCTATAATCTACTGTTACTACATCTCTCCCCTCCTGTTATAATCTACTGTTACTACATCTCTCCCCTCCTGCTATAATCTACTGTTACTACATCTCACCCCTCCTGTTATAATCTACTGTTACTACATCTCACCCCTCCTGCTATACACTACTGTTACTACATCTCTCCCCTCCTGCTATAATCTACTGTTACTACATCTCTCCCCTCCTGCTATACTCTACTGTTACTACATCTCTCCCCTCCTGTTATAATCTACTGTTACTACATCTCTCCCCTCCTGCTATAATGTCCTGTTACTACATCTCACCCCTCCTGCTATAATCTACTGTTACTACATCTCTCCCCTCCTGCTATAATCTACTGTTACTACATCTCACCCCAACTGCTATACTCTACTGTTACTACATCTCACCCGTCCTGCTATACTGTCCTGTTACTACATCTCTCCCCTCCTGCTATACTGTCCTGTTACTACATCTCTCCCCTCCTGCTATAATCTACTGTTACTACATCTCTCCCCTCCTGCTATACTGTCCTGTTACTACATCTCTCTCCTCCTGCTATAATCTACTGTTACTACATCTCTCCCCTCCTGCTATACTGTCCTGTTACTACATCACTCCCTCCTGCTATAATCTAGTGTTACTACATCTCTCCCCTCCTGCTATACTGTCCTGTTACTACATCTCTCCCCTCCTGCTATAATCTACTGTTACTACATCTCTCCCCTCCTGTTATAATCTACTGTTACTACATCTCACCCCTCCTGCTATACTCTACTGTTACTACATCTCTCCCCTCCTGCTATAATCTACTGTTACTACATCTCACCCCTCCTGCTATAATCTACTGTTACTACATCTCTCCCCTCCTGCTATACTGCCCTGTTACTACATCTCTCCCCTCCTGCTATACTCTACTGTTACTACATCTCACCCCTCCTGCTATAATCTACTGTTACTACATCTCTCCCCTCCTGCTATACTGTCCTGTTACTACATCTCACCCCTCCTGCTATAATCTACTGTTACTACATCTCACCCCTCCTGCTATAATCTACTGTTACTACATCTCACTCCTCCTGCTATACTGTCCTGTTACTACATCTCAACCCTCCTGCTATACTCTACTGTTACTACATCTCACCCCTCCTGCTATAATCTACTGTTACTACATCTCACCCCTCCTGCTATACTGTTCTGTTACTACATCTCACCCCTCCTGCTATACTCTACTCTTACTACATCTCACCCCTCCTGCTATACTGTTCTGTTACTACATCTCACCCCTCCTGATATACTCTACTGTTACTCTATTTACTTGATGTGTATCTGTACCGTTTCTACTTTTCTGTCAACACATCTCTACTTTGATTCATATCTGGTCTGCTTTCGTGTATGTGGGTGTGGGTGTCTGTGCATGCTCCTGTGTACATCAATCCATTTTTATTCATGCCAATATGTTTATGCTTTACAATGAATTAGACTATGAGGTGTTAAATTAGTTTGACGTTCTGACCCTAAATTCAAACTTCTCCCTTGTGCTTTGTATCCCAGGGCTCTGATGGTGCTACACGGCTACTAAAGGTAGCTCAGCATCGACATAAACCTGTCTGACACAAATCCAAAACAGGAATCTGTTGCAGAATCTGTCAGACTTCTACTCTTGACCACCCAGTGGTGAATCTGATGATACCTGATGAATCTGATGATACCTGATGAATCTGATGATACCTGATGAATCTGATGATACCTGATGAATCTGATGATACCTGATGAATCTGATGATACCTGATGAATCTGATGATACCTGATGAATCTGATGATACCTGATGCATCTGATGATACCTGATGCATCTGATGATACCTGATGAATCTGATGATACCTGATGAATCTGATGATACCTGATGAATCTGATGATACCTGATGAATCTGATGATACCTGATGAATCTGATGAATATATTGTTATTTGTATTTTCCCAAAAACAGATCTTTGAGAACGTGGTTGAGTAAATATTTGAGGAAATCCTTTGCTCTTTGCCACGGTTAAACTACTCTCTATTTCTGTAAACACAACAGTATCATTGGCACCTAGAAGTTTCAGCCACTTGAAAAGTAAAACATGTCTAAGTCGTACAGTTTGCTCTGTAAGAAACGTATTTTTTATAATACTGTGTCTAAATGTTATTCTTTTTTTTTTTTACAGAAAAGAAGTACAGATAATGCGGAGGTAAGGAAATCACAATATTTACGTTCTATTTGTGATGATCATGCATTGCCACCACTATATTCAACACTAGAAATACGTGCCTTCGCTCACCCAGATTGACTCATCTTTCTACTGGAAACACTGAGTTAATGTTTTTCACAAGAGTACAGCGGTAATCATTTGTTTTGGCAGTAATCTTGTAGTCAATGCAGCTTACTTCACACTATTCAGCTGTAACAGGAAAATACATTTTGAGAAAGTGTGTGAACGTTTTATAGGCACATTAGACAGTCAAGCAAACATTTCAAAACCCTTCTGTTTCTTTCTCCTTTCTTTCACTCTCTCCCTGTCTCTCATCCTCTCTCTCTCTTACTTTCTCTCTTACTCTCTCAGGTGGAGGTGTACAGTGTAAAGGTGGACTGTAAGGTCGCTTCTCGTTTTGCTCACACGGTCATAACCTCCAGTGCTCTGAACAAGGCCAACTCCTCTCAGGAAGTGTTCTTCGAGGTGGATCTGCCCAAGACCGCCTTCATCACCAACTTCAGCATGTCAGTCAGCACCCATGGCGTGTGTAGAAGCCACGTTATGTCTAGAAATGATAACACCAATCCATAGGACTGCTACTCTGCGCTGTGTGTGTATGTGTGTGTTTGTATGTGTGTATACCTGCGTGTGAGTGCAGATATATGTGTTTCTGTTTGTTTGTTTGAATGACTGTGTTTGTGTATCTCAGGGAGATAGAGGGTCAGACGTACACGGGCGAGGTGAAGGAGAAGGAGAAAGCCAAGAAGCAGTATCAGAAAGCTGTTTCCACAGGGCAGACTGCAGGACTGGTCAAGTGAGTGGACCAGGGCAATGAGGAGTGTACAAACGTGTTTCCATTACACCAGGCACTCCTATTCTCTTTCATCACAGCCTGTGTTTTGTTGCAAATGTGATTTCCCTCCTACTGGGCCTGTGTTTGTGTGTTTTGTTTAAAATGTGATTGCCCTCCTACTGGGCCTGTGTAAAATGTGATTGCCCTCCTACTGGGCCTGTGTTTGTGTGTTTTGTTTAAAATGTGATTGCCCTCCTACTGGGCCTGTGTAAAATGTGATTGCCCTCCTACTGGGCCTGTGTTTGTGTGTTTTGTTTAAAATGTGATTGCCCTCCTACTGGGTCTGTGTAAAATGTGATTGCCCTCCTACTGGGCCTGTGTTTGTGTACTCTAGGGCATCAGGGAGGAAGATGGAGAAGTTCACTGTGTCTGTGAACATCGCGGCCAATAGTAACGTCACCTTCATTTTGACCCACGAGGAGTTGCTTCAGCGTAAACTGGGCCAATACGAGATCATGACCCGGGTCAAACCCAAGCAGCTGGTTCAGCACTTTGAGGTCTGTAGATGTTCACACCCTATACCCCAAAACATCTTGTCATCATCTTGACTCCTCAGTCCTGTGTCTCATCAGTCCTGTTCATGTCTCTGTGACAGATTGTGGCAGATATCTATGAACCCCACGGCATTGCCTTCCTGGAGGCCTATGGAACCTTCATCTCCAACGAGCTTCTCCCCCTGGTGGAGAAAACAGTCAGCGACAAAAAGGTATATGATGCGGTTCTGTTCTATGAAACAACTGCATGTGGAACATATCCTCCGAAAGAGATGAATACTATTTGTCTGTGTTGTTTTGTGTTTAACTATATTGCCCTCACTCACTCAGGCACACATCTCATTCTGCCCAACACTGGACCAGCAGAGGAAGTGCCTGGGTTGTGAAGGCACCCTGATTGACGGGGATTTCTTCATCAAATATGACGTGAACCGAGCTGAGACCATCGGTGACATCCAAGTCAGCTGTGTTGAATATAATATAGAATCAGTATTGGGGTCAATTCCATCAATTCAGGGTGTTCATGTCATAATGATATTCATTGTATGTATTTTTCAGATAGTGAATGGGTACTTTGTGCACTTCTTTGCGCCTTCGGACTTACCCCGAGTTCCAAAAAATGTGGTGTTTGTGATCGATAGGAGTGGGTCAATGAGCGGAATCAAAATGAAGCAGGTAAGAGAGAAACCGTGTGTCTGAGAGAATGAAAGAAAGAAATATCAGAGAAGATGAAAGAGAGAAGGATGCAGGAAACATATCACTTGGTTGCAGTGCTGTAATTGTAGTTCATGTTCAGATTGACCTGAGAGCCTTTGATCCCTCGTAGACAAAGGAAGCTATGCTGGCCATCCTGAATGACCTGGCTGAGGACGACTACTTCGGCATTGTCCTATTTGACTCTAGCATCTCAACATGGAAGGAATCTCTTACCAAGGCCACCAAGGAAAATGTGTCTGAAGCCCAACAATTTATCCAGGGAATAACTGATTTGGGAAGTGAGTCATTGTGTTTAATGGGAACAGGGTGACTTACAGAGATAGATCATTAATGATGTTTCTGTCAGTAGGACTTTAGTAGTAAAACTATGGCAGTACAACACTTGGGCAAGCAGTATGATAAAACTGAGTGAGGTGCATTTATGTTACAAAATTATGTCTATCAAATATTTATTTTTGATAACACCTGGATTGATTTTTGGTGTTCTCCTTTTAGCCACTAATATAAATGATGCTGTGATGAAAGCTGTGGACATGATAATGAAAGGCAAACGAGACAAGAAGGTCCCGGAGAGGAGTGTGTCTATGGTTATCTTAATGACAGATGGAATGCCCAACTCAGGTGCGTACAGGTTTCCTTCCCTTCTGATCTTACTTATTTGGTTGGGACTGCCATTTTAACGTTGAAGTAGCCATCTGATGTATTGCTCTATATTAGATCCAGCCAGTAAGGTCATGGTACATGCCATGTGTGTTTGTGTACAGGAGAGTCTTCTGTACCACAGATTCAGGAGAATGTCCTTCTTGCTATGGGTGGGAACATGACTCTGTTCTGTCTGGGCTTTGGGGATGATGTGGACTACTCCTTTCTGGATGTGATGTCTAGACAAAACAAGGGACTGGCCCGAAGGATCTATGAGGGCTCTGATGCCACCGTCCAGCTTCAGGTGTGAACCAGGGCTCTGTCCCAAATCTCACAATAGTCACTTTTCTGTGTCTTTCTGGTTTGACCATATCACTTATGGGGAGCGTCACAGGACAGACGAAACTATGTAGGTCGAGGTCTTATATCGATCCTACGTTTTGGTATTATTGATAATGTACTGTCAAAAATTGCAATAGACAAATTACTTGGTGATGTGTGCATTTGTGTCCCAGGGTTTCTATGAGGAAGTGGCCAGCCCCCTCCTCTCCGAGGTGGACCTGCGTTACCCTGACAACCTGGTGAACTCTCTGACTACCAGTCACTACAAGCAGCTGTTCAACGGCTCAGAGATCGTGGTAGCTGGCCGGCTCACTGACTATAGCCTGGATAACTTCCTGGTGGAGGTGTTTGCACATGGGGTGAGGAACAGACAGGCACAACACAACACACCACCCGGATACTAAGCTTAGAAAGATTATATTTTCTTTGCACCTGAAGGGCATTGCGACTCAAGTATTGGACAATGCTCAACCCAACTAATGCTTCTCTCTCACTCCTTCTCTGTGTCTAATACCTCTTTCTCTTCTCTCTCACTCCCTCACTCTCTTTTTAGTTTGAGGAGGACTTTATTGTCAAAGGCCAGGCCAGTGCCCAGGAGTGGGACATACTGTACCCTGAGCAGGAGTACATTTTTGGGGACTACACTGAGCGTCTTTGGGCTTACCTCACCATCCAAGAACTGTTAAGCAAGAGGTCTGTGTGATCGACTAACTGCTATCACTGATGTCTGGTGAATGAACTGAATTGTGTCTTAGCATTATCCAAATGCCTAAAACTCACTGGTGGATGAGAGCTTAGCTTTGGGATCTAATGAATGGAGCTGGGTATATTAAAGGAACTCAGTTCGTAAATATTCCATTATTTTCTGCCCTGTGGTGTAAGTTAAACCAAACCTAACCCAAGTTAAACCGAACCTAACCTCTAATCCTAACCTAATGCAATAACACCATTCGTCCTATGTTTCTATTGACAGAGAGACTGGTACTGCGGAGGAGAAGAGAAATGCTACTGCCCAGGCTCTGGAGATGTCCCTGCAGTACAGCTTCGTCACCCCCCTTACCTCCATGGTGGTCACCAAACCTGAGACTGACGAGGAGCCAGAGGGCCCCCTCATCGCCGACAAGCTGACCGAGGGTATGTGACCCAGTGGGTTGGGAGAGGGGCAGCGGGAGACATCTGGCGTGTCTTATCTGACATGTTTATCTCCGTGGTTATGGAAATCCTTGCATCGATTGTCAAATGTGTGTGTCTGACTGTTTTTCTCCTGCTACTGTTTGACAGATGAAAGGCAGAAAGCCCAGAGATTTGGTAAGCACCTGACATGAATGGACATGACTGGATCCTTCAACAAAATGGTTTTCTATGTCATTATAGTGGATCACCTGGATTTATGACATGGAAAGCTGACACCATCAAATGCATTTTACCACTTTGAATGTGGAAAACGTTATTTGTCATCTGACATCTTGGCGTGATTTTCAGGTCATTTTGTACCCCAGCTGATGAGCAACGCCTGGACGCACAGCAGGATCTCACCTACAAACTTTGGTGAGTCCCCCTTCATTCAGAGTGACACTCTTGTCAGACATGGGTTACTTCAGGATTTTCTATGTAGTGAAACTGTCCCAAAAATGACTACAGAAATGTTATATTTATATTTAGTATTTTCAATGCCCACCATGCTGTCACGCACAGACAATAATATAGTGATCCAAAGTTTGGATGGGCTTAGCCTCAACCAAATCAAATGTAAAAACTGGATCAATCTGTTGATGGCTCTGCAGTGGATGGAGACCCTCATTTCATGATTGAGTTGCCAGAGCAGGAGGATGCACTGTGCTTCAACATAGACGACAGGCCTGGTACCATCTTCAACCTAGTGAGAGACCAACTGGCAGGTGAATATGGAGAAAGTAGGCATTATTTGAAATTGACACATATCAAATTTATATCAACAGCTTGCCTCAATCCCATGCTGCCTTGCAGGTATTTTGGTCAACGGCCAGACCATTGGGGATAAGAAAGTGGCCCCTGATGGCAAAGTGAACACCTATTTTGGTCGCTTTGGCATCGTTCACCAGGGGCTGGGGGTGAGACTGGAGGTGACCACTCATGACATCACTGTGTCCCAGGATGGCAAGCAGGCCAAGCTCTTCTGGTCAGACACCGCCTCTCTCAAGGGAGCCAAGTAAGCACCCTTACCCATTCTGATTTTGCCTTTCTGGCTTCCATATAACTCCTATAAGTTATTAGTGACCAGAGTTTCTATCTGTAATGCAACCCCCCTACCACATAAGGTTGAAGGGGCATCTAACGTTTTATTCTGTGATCGTGGTTAAACCACCTCTCTCTGCCTCTCTCCCTCCTACAGTATGGACCTGCAGGTGACCAAAGACCGCAGCTTGACTGTCACCCTCAGGGACTCGGTCCGGTTTGTGGTCATCCTACACAAGGTGTGGAAGCAGCACCCCTACCACCAGGACTATCTGGGATTCTATACCCTGGACAGCCACCTCTTATCCCCCAGCGTCCACGGCCTTCTAGGTAGGACAGCCACCTCTTCTCCCCCAGAGTCCCTGGCCTTCTAGGTAGGACAGCCACCTCCTCTTAGGATCGCCACCTCCTCTCCCCCAGCGTCCACGGCCTCTGCATTATATTGGACAATTGTCTGTTTGGTTGATCAATTCAAATGTATTGTATTGTCCCCATGCAGGTCAGTTTTACCATGGCGTGCAGTTTGAGGTGAAAGACATGCGTCCAGGAGAGGTGCCAGAGAAACCAGATGCCACCATGCTAGTGAAGGGACAGGAGCTTACAGTGACTAGGTAGATGTCTACCCACACACAAACACATGCAGTACATACACACACTTTTCTCATCATTGTCTCTCCTCCTTGCTGTGTTTCCACAGGGGCTGGCAGAGGGACTTCCGCTGGGATGTGAAGAATGGAGAGAACATCCCCTGCTGGTTCATCCATAGCAACGGCAACGGCCTCATCGATGGAAACCACACAGACTACATCATGTCTGGACTCTTCAAGACTGTCTGAGTCTGGTACACTAGCAGTCAACCTCCTCAAACTGTACAGTACATTAGTCACACATTTCACATGGATTCAACACCCTGTATGTGCTGAAGATATACCATCATGACATGAGAATAATTGTGGGTAACGTTAGATAACATCTGACTGGAGTACATTTAATTAAAAGATAAGTGGCAAGAAAGGGGACATTTATAGATATTGATATAGATAGTGATGAGCAAAACCTGTTGAAATAAATGGACCCACTTCCACCTAACCTGTGTGTATTTAACCAATGTTGAATGGCCACGGAGAGAGAAAGATATACAGAGTGATTAAAAATCAACGCCCCTGTGTGCTTGACGTAGGGGCGTTGGTCAGACCTGACCTCAGCCTTGGTATGTGTGTGTTTCTTGCTCTGCCCAGTTTAACTAGGCATAGGCGCTCATGCCAGTTACTTCATCCGGATATGAGGTCACTTCCCAACAGCATCACATAAGGCGTCTCTGTTAAAAGGCTTGAAGAGTGACTGAGCTAATAAACCAGACAGAGTGTTTCTGTTTTAATACAGTAGGTCCTCTACAGTCATTTAGAAACCACACCTTTGATTCAGTGGGATACAAGGTTAGTGACAGGCCCCTTGAAGGGTGTGTGTGTGTGTGTGTGTGTGTGTGTGTGTGTGTGTGTGTGTGTGTGTGTGTGTGTGTGTGTGTGTGCACTTGTTTTCTTTTCCTAATGTCTTGAAATGGTAGGAAAACAATAACTTTTTGGAAAAGTCAGAAAGAAAGAAAATTGTTCAGGTCCTGAATTTGTTCAAATGAAATTTTAAGCCTAATGTTTTGGGGTTAGGGTTTTGGGGGTTGGGGTTAGGGTTAGGTTAAGAGTTAGGGCTAGGTTTAGGGTTAGGGAAAATAGGATTTTTAATGATGAAACACACTTTTTGGAGTGTAAAATGTTTGTGTGCGTGCGTGCGTGCGCGTGTGTGCGCGTGTGCGCGTGCGTGTGTGTGCAGTACATATGTGCACTAACTTTACTGTAACAGTGTGCTTTGTCTCCCGGCTTTGATTACATGGCTGGGGTGTGTTTCCTAATGGGTCCTGGGCAGGAGCGCTGACCAAAGTCATGTCGGAAGTTCAGGAGTTGAGAGGGATTTTCTTAAGGGGGTCTTAGGGGCTATGCATGCACTTGGAGGAGGGACATTAATTAACACCAGATGTGGGAGGTGTTGGGGATTGTTTGGAAGGCCTCCATCCCACTGTACTCCGAGGGCCAAATCCAAACTTGATATACACTGAGTGTACAAACATTAAGAACACATGCTCTTTCCATGACATAGGCTGACCAGATGAAGGCTATGATCCCTTATTGCATTTTAAGCCTTAAGACAATTGAGACATGGATTGTGTATGCGTGCCATTCAGAGGGTGAATGGGAAAGACAAAAGATTGAAATGCCTTTGAACAGAGTATGGTAGTAGGTGCCAGGTGCACCGGTTTGTGTCAAGAACTGCAACGCTGCTGGGTTTTTCACGCTCAACAGTTTCCTGTGTATCAAGAATGGTCCACCACCAAAAGGAAATCCAACCAACTTGACACAGCTGTTGCAAGCATTGGAGTCAACATGGGCCAGCATCCCTGTGGAATGCTTTCGACACTTTGTAGAGTCCATGCCCCGACGAATTGAGGCTATTCTGAGTGCAAAAGGGTGGGGTTGCAACTCGATATTAGGAAGGTGTTCATAATGTTTGGTATACTCAGTGTATGTGCGCAACTTCAACTTTCACACATGTCTTGGTGTGATTTGTCTGAATGTCTCTCTCTTTCTCTGTACCTTGTCCTAGATGTCTGGCTTTCTGTCTGTCAAAGACCAGTGGAGCAACTCCATTCTTGAGTCTTGATAATTAAGTCCTGAAATACATTTTAAAGGCTTGAAGCTATGATAGCTCAGCCCATAGCCAGAGTGTAGGTGTCCTTTTTAACCACAGGAGAGCAGCAGAGACCTGTGACAATACTGTAGTGTAGTTTCTAATCAATGGCTGTCAGGTCATCAGTCATTATCCATAGAGAATGATAGAGGCCTCTAGTGGCCAAAAGGCTATAGCGTGGATGGCGCCATTGAGGGCTTCCACCATTTTAATGTAATCAACTGGGTGGGACTTCCAACTTTATTGGCTGATCTCTCCTGGTGACCCAGTTGGAGTCATGTCCAACCGGGTCATCAGCAAAGATCAGCCAATCATGAAGAATAAAATGGAGCCTCAATTGCCCTGTCTGTGCTGTCACAGACGCTATAATGGCTGATACAAAGAAGAGTCCACTATCTACCTCTTTGTTGTAATCCCATTACTGTAATGCCTCTCACTGCCAATGATTGGCAACTTGGGTTTTGGACTGCTAAAATCAACCACTGGACACAACAAACCCACTTTAAAAACACATTTTACTTTCCAAGACTTCAAATAATACTCTTGATTTTTAAACATCAGTGCTGAATTAGACTCTATGACAAATCAACGTTGGAGGGCGTTACTGTCTGGACCAGAGGAGTTGGGAAACACTGGTTTATATCTCAAGCAAATAAAAATATATATATTTCGGTGCTCCTAGATTTTATGTTGTGCTACCAACAAAACATATTAACTTAAGAGCTGTCTCATTCAAGCAGTCTGATTGGGACAGAAAATATTAACTTAGAGCCCTGACTGTCTGCCTCACCCCCTTCCTCACCTCTCAGGACTCATCTCCCACCCACCTCCCGGCTCTGCCTCACCCCCTTCCTCACCTCTCAGGACTCATCTCCCACCCACCTCCCGGCTCTGCCTCACCCCCTTCCTCACCTCTCAGGACTCATCTCCCACCTCCCTCCCCATGGCGACCTTTGTCCTCGTTAGAATTTTTCACATTGCTGTTGCCGCTGGTGCGTGATGCCGGGACTGAGCACTCTTTGTGCATACGCATGTGGGAACTGCGGTATGCAGGCCCTGGATTTGTAGTGTGCCATGACACGCGTATGGCTGCTGTCGCCTTCCCGCCTGTCTGTCTGACGGTGGCAGTGTTTGGACACACCTGACCGGTGCTGACAACACCCCCACAAGGGCCTGGTGCCCAATGCTTATCACCCTACAGGAGACAAATACTCCAGCCTCCTCAGTTGGTCTCCACACAGACCCCAGCACAATGGGGCTGAAGCATTGTGACATTGCAGTGTAGTTTGGTGTTGTCAAGTGTTAGATGATCCAGAGTAGATCAGTGTTGTTTGGTGTCAGGGGAGACAGTAATGATTTAACCAGAAAAGCATATCGAAGAGCTGCGCAGTGCATTGTGGTGCTCTTTAGACTAGTGTGGTATTGTACTGTACTATATGTGATGCTGTGTAGACTACCGTGGTATTGTAATGTACTGTATGTGGTGATGTGTAGACTAGTGTGGTATTGTACTGTATGTGATGCTGTGTAGACTAGTGTGGTATTGTAATGTACTGTATGTGATGCTGTGTAGACTAGTGTGGTATTGTAATGTACTGTATGTCATGTGGTGGAGACTATTGTGGTATTGTAATGTACTGTATGTGATGCTGTGTAGACTAGTGTGGTATTGTAATGTACTGTATGTGATGCTGTGTAGACTAGTGTGGTAATGTACTGTATGTTTAGCTGTGTAGACTAGTGTGGTATTGTAATGTACTGTATGTGGTGCTGTGTAGACTAGTGTGGTATTGTAATGTACTGTATGTCATGTGGTGGAGACTATTGTGGTATTGTAATGTACTGTATGTGATGCTGTGTAGACTAGTGTGGTATTGTAATGTACTGTATGTGATGCTGTGTAGACTAGTGTGGTATTGTAATGTACTGTATGTGGTGCTGTGTAGACTAGTGTGGTATTGTACTGTATGTCATGTGGTGGAGACTATTGTGGTATTGTAATGTACTGTATGTGGTGCTGTGTAGACTAGTGTGGTATTGTACTGTATGTCATGTGGTGGAGACTAGTGTGGTATTGTAATGTACTGTATGTGGTGCTGTGTAGACTAGTGTGGTATTGTAATGTACTGTATGTGATGCTGTGTAGACTAGTGTGGTATTGTAATGTACTGTATGTGATGTTGTGTAGACTAGTGTGGTATTGTAATGTACTGTATGTGGTGCTGTGTAGACTAGTGTGGTATTGTACTGTATGTGATGCTGTGTAGCCTAGTGTGGTATTGTAATGTACTGTATGTGATGCTGTGTAGACTAGTGTGGTATTGTAATGTACTGTATGTAATGCTGTGTAGACTAGTGTGGTATTGTAATGTACTGTATGTGATGCTGTGTAGACTAGTGTGGTATTGTAATGTACTGTATGTGATGCTGTGTAGACTAGTGTGGTATTGTACTGTATGTGGTGCTGTGTAGACTAGTGTGGTATTGTAATGTACTGTATGTGGTGCTGTGTAGACTAGTGTGGTATTGTAATGTACTGTATGTGATGCTGTGTAGACTAGTGTGGTATTGTAATGTACTGTATGTGATGCTGTGTAGACTAGTGTTGTATTGTAATGTACTGTATGTGGTGCTGTGTAGACTAGTGTGGTATTGTACTGTATGTGATGCTGTGTAGACTAGTGTGGTATTGTAATGTACTGTATGTGGTGCTGTGTAGACTAGTGTGGTATTGTAATGTACTATATTTGATGCTGTGTAGACTAGTGTTGTATTGTAATGTATGTGGTGCTGTTTAGACTAGTGTGGTAATGTACTGTATGTTTAGCTGTGTAGACTAGTGTGGTATTGTAATGTACTGTATGTGGTGCTGTGTAGACTAGTGTTGTATTGTAATGTACTGTATGTGGTGCTGTGTAGACTAGTGTGGTATTGTACTGTATGTGGTGCTGTGTAGACTAGTGTGGTATTGTAATGTACTGTATGTGATGCTGTGTAGACTAGTGTGGTATTGTAATGTACTGTATGTCATGTGGTGGAGACTATTGTGGTATTGTAATGTACTGTATGTGATGCTGTGTAGACTAGTGTGGTATTGTACTGTATGTGATGCTGTGTAGCCTAGTGTGGTATTGTAATGTACTGTATGTGGTGCTGTGTAGACTAGTGTGGTATTGTAATGTACTGTATGTCATGTGGTGGAGACTATTGTGGTATTGTAATGTACTGTATGTGGTGCTGTGTAGACTAGTGTGGTATTGTACTGTATGTCATGTGGTGGAGACTATTGTGGTATTGTAATGTACTGTATGTGGTGCTGTGTAGACTAGTGTGGTATTGTAATGTACTGTATGTGATGCTGTGTAGACTAGTGTGGTATTGTAATGTACTGTATGTGATGCTGTGTAGACTAGTGTGGTATTGTAATGTACTGTATGTGGTGCTGTGTAGACTAGTGTGGTATTGTAATGTACTGTATGTGATGCTGTGTAGACTAGTGTGGTATTGTACTGTATGTGATGCTGTGTAGACTAGTGTGGTATTGTAATGTACTGTATGTGATGCTGTGTAGACTAGTGTGGTATTGTAATGTACTGTATGTGGTGCTGTGTAGACTAGTGTGGTATTGTAATGTACTGTATGTGGTGCTGTGTAGACTAGTGTGGTATTGTAATGTACTGTATGTGATGCTGTGTAGCCTAGTGTGGTATTGTAATGTACTGTATGTGATGCTGTGTAGACTAGTGTGGTATTGTACTGTATGTGATGCTGTGTAGACTACGGTGGTATTGTAATGTACTGTATGTGATGCTGTGTAGACTAGTGTGGTATTGTAATGTACTGTATGTGATGCTGTGTAGACTAGTGTGGTATTGTAATGTACTGTATGTGGTGCTGTGTAGACTAGTGTGGTATTGTACTGTATGTGATGCTGTGTAGACTAGTGTGGTATTGTAATGTACTGTATGTGGTGCTGTGTAGACTACGGTGGTATTGTAATGTACTGTATGTGATGCTGTGTAGCCTAGTGTGGTATTGTAATGTACTGTATGTGATGCTGTGTAGACTAGTGTGGTATTGTACTGTATGTGATGCTGTGTAGACTACGGTGGTATTGTAATGTACTGTATGTGATGCTGTGTAGACTAGTGTGGTATTGTAATGTACTGTATGTGATGCTGTGTAGACTAGTGTGGTATTGTAATGTACTGTATGTGGTGCTGTGTAGACTAGTGTGGTATTGTACTGTATGTGATGCTGTGTAGCCTAGTGTGGTATTGTAATGTACTGTATGTGATGATGTGTAGACTAGTGTGGTATTGTAATGTACTGTATGTGATTCTGTGTAGACTAGTGTGGTATTGTAATGTACTGTATGTAATGCTGTGTAGACTAGTATGGTATTGTAATGTACTGTATGTTATGTGGTGGAGACTAGTGTGGTATTGTAATGTACTGTATGTGATTCTGTGTAGACTAGTGTGGTATTGTAATGTACTGTATGTGATGCTGTGTAGACTAGTGTGGTATTGTAATGTACTGTATGTGGTGCTGTGTAGACTAGTGTGGTATTGTACTGTATGTGATGCTGTGTAGCCTAGTGTGGTATTGTAATGTACTGTATGTGATGATGTGTAGACTAGTGTGGTATTGTAATGTACTGTATGTGATTCTGTGTAGACTAGTGTGGTATTGTAATGTACTGTATGTAATGCTGTGTAGACTAGTGTGGTATTGTAATGTACTGTATGTTATGTGGTGGAGACTATTGTGGTATTGTAATGTACTGTATGTGATTCTGTGTAGACTAGTGTGGTATTGTACTGTATGTGATGTTGTGTAGACTAGTGTGGTATTGTAATGTACTGTATGTGATGCTGTGTAGACTAGTGTGGTATTGTAATGTACTGTATGTGATGCTGTGTAGACTAGTGTGGTATTGTAATGTACTGTATGTGATTTTGTGTAGACTAGTGTGGTATTGTAATGTACTGTATGTCATGTGGTGGAGACTATTGTGGTATTGTAATGTACTGTATGTGGTGCTGTGTAGACTAGTGTGGTATTGTACTGTATGTCATGTGGTGGAGACTATTGTGGTATTGTAATGTACTGTATGTGGTGCTGTGTAGACTAGTGTGGTATTGTACTGTATGTCATGTGGTGGAGACTATTGTGGTATTGTAATGTACTGTATGTGGTGCTGTGTAGACTAGTGTGGTATTGTAATGTACTGTATGTGATGCTGTGTAGACTAGTGTGGTATTGTAATGTACTGTATGTGATGCTGTGTAGACTAGTGTGGTATTGTAATGTACTGTATGTGGTGCTGTGTAGACTAGTGTGGTATTGTAATGTACTGTATGTGATGCTGTGTAGACTAGTGTGGTATTGTACTGTATGTGATGCTGTGTAGACTAGTGTGGTATTGTAATGTACTGTATGTGATGCTGTGTAGACTAGTGTGGTATTGTAATGTACTGTATGTGGTGCTGTGTAGACTAGTGTGGTATTGTAATGTACTGTATGTGGTGCTGTGTAGACTAGTGTGGTATTGTAATGTACTGTATGTGATGCTGTGTAGCCTAGTGTGGTATTGTAATGTACTGTATGTGATGCTGTGTAGACTAGTGTGGTATTGTACTGTATGTGATGCTGTGTAGACTACGGTGGTATTGTAATGTACTGTATGTGATGCTGTGTAGACTAGTGTGGTATTGTAATGTACTGTATGTGATGCTGTGTAGACTAGTGTGGTATTGTAATGTACTGTATGTGGTGCTGTGTAGACTAGTGTGGTATTGTACTGTATGTGATGCTGTGTAGACTAGTGTGGTATTGTAATGTACTGTATGTGGTGCTGTGTAGACTACGGTGGTATTGTAATGTACTGTATGTGATGCTGTGTAGCCTAGTGTGGTATTGTAATGTACTGTATGTGATGCTGTGTAGACTAGTGTGGTATTGTACTGTATGTGATGCTGTGTAGACTACGGTGGTATTGTAATGTACTGTATGTGATGCTGTGTAGACTAGTGTGGTATTGTAATGTACTGTATGTGATGCTGTGTAGACTAGTGTGGTATTGTAATGTACTGTATGTGGTGCTGTGTAGACGAGTGTGGTATTGTACTGTATGTGATGCTGTGTAGCCTTGTGTGGTATTGTAATGTACTGTATGTGATGATGTGTAGACTAGTGTGGTATTGTAATGTACTGTATGTGATTCTGTGTAGACTAGTGTGGTATTGTAATGTACTGTATGTAATGCTGTGTAGACTAGTGTGGTATTGTAATGTACTGTATGTTATGTGGTGGAGACTAGTGTGGTATTGTAATGTACTGTATGTGATTCTGTGTAGACTAGTGTGGTATTGTAATGTACTGTATGTGATGCTGTGTAGACTAGTGTGGTATTGTAATGTACTGTATGTGGTGCTGTGTAGACTAGTGTGGTATTGTACTGTATGTGATGCTGTGTAGCCTAGTGTGGTATTGTAATGTACTGTATGTTATGTGGTGGAGACTATTGTGGTATTGTAATGTACTGTATGCGATTCTGTGTAGACTAGTGTGGTATTGTACTGTATGTGATGTTGTGTAGACTAGTGTGGTATTGTAATGTACTGTATGTGATGCTGTGTAGACTAGTGTGGTATTGTAATGTACTGTATGTGATGCTGTGTAGACTAGTGTGGTATTGTAATGTACTGTATGTGATTTTGTGTAGACTAGTGTGGTATTGTAATGTACTGTATGTGATGCTGTGTAGACTAGTGTGGTATTGTAATGTACTGTATGTGATGCTGTGTAGACTAGTGTGGTATTGTAATGTACTGTATGTTATGTGGTGGAGACTAGTGTGGTATTGTAATGTACTGTATGTGATGTTGTGTGGTATTGTAATGTACTGTATGTTATGTGGTGGAGACTATTGTGGTAGTGGTATTGTAATGTACTGTATGTGATGTTGTGTAGACTAGTGTGGTATTGTAATGTACTGTATGTTATGTGGTGGAGACTATTGTGGTATTGTAATGTACTGTATGTGGTGATGTGTAGACTAGTGTGGTATTGTAATGTACTGTATGTGGTGATGTGTAGACTAGTGTGGTATTGTAATGTACTGTATGTGGTGCTGTGTAGACTAGTGTGGTATTGTAATCTACTGTATGTTATGTGGTGGAGACTATTGTGGTATTGTAATGTACTGTATGTTATGTGTTGGAGATGGCTGGGTATTTATTGTCTCCGTTCAGGCTGAGGAGGTGAAAAGTTGAACCTGCTTTTGACCTCAGAGAGAGGCTTAACTCTGGAGTCATGAACAGGCCAGGGAACAAGCCAAGGGATCAGGGAGGATATTCTCAAGTCTAACTTATCCTCATGTGGAAACAATTAGCATCTCTGATAACATGCTGTACATATTTCCACCTCTCTGTTATCTTATTTGTTCTTTTTTTCCCCTCATGACGAAAGTCTTGTGTCCTCACTATCACGCCTGTGTTAAATCACAATTCCATCTCATCTGGCTACATTTCCCTCACTACATTTAACCATAAGCTATCTGAGCAGCTAACCGATCACTGCAGCTGTACATAGTCCATCTGTATATTGCCCTCCCAATCGACCTCATCCCCATTTAGTGTTAATCTGCTAAATTTAAATTACTTCCCTACTATGGCCTATTTATTGCCTACCTCCTCACGCCATTTGCACATACTGTATATAGACTTTATTTTTTTCTATTGTGTTATTGACTGTATGTTTATTCCATGTGTAACTCTGTGTTGTTGTTTGTGTCGCACTGCTTTGCTTTATCTTGGCCAGGTCACAGTTGTAAATGAGAACTTGTTCTCGACTGGCCTACCTGCTTAAATAAAGGTGAAATAAATCAAAATAAAAAAGGGAAGGTAATGACAACCGATTGGGGAAGAAACTGGTTGAATCAACGTTGTTTCCACGTCATTTAAAAACAATATATGTGCAATGTAATGACTTTGAATCAATGTGGAAAACTGATTGGATTTACAAAAAGTAATCGATGTCAGGGAATTCTGTATTTTTTTTACTCAACTTTTAACATAAATCCAATGACATGGTAAAATGTTTTGTTGATTTCACATTGAATTCACGTTAGTTGACAGCGCAACCAAAAGTAAATCAAAACTAGATGACATGAAATGACATCTGTGCCCAGTTGGGTGGAGAGAGAGAGAGACAAACAGAGAGACAAATAGACAGAGAGAGAGAGAGAGAGAGAGACAAATAGAGAGAGAGACAGAGCGAGAGAGACAAACAGACAGACAGACAGAGAGAGAGAGACCAGAGCAAGAGGGAGACAAAGAGAGAGAGAGACAGAGAGAGAGAGAGAGAGAGAGAGAGAGATACAGACAAATAGACAGAGAGAGAGAGACAGACAGAGAGACAGACAGAGATGGAGA
This sequence comes from Oncorhynchus clarkii lewisi, assembly GCF_045791955.1. Lineage (NCBI taxonomy): Eukaryota > Metazoa > Chordata > Actinopteri > Salmoniformes > Salmonidae > Oncorhynchus > Oncorhynchus clarkii. Next base: position 46,849,992 of record NC_092153.1, on the reverse strand, counting down.
GAGAGAGACAGAGCAAGAGGGAGACAAATAGACAAAGAGAGAGAGAGACAGAGAGAGAGAGAGACAAATAGACAGAAAGAGAGAGAGAGAGAGAGAGAGAGAGAGAGACAGACAGACAGACAGACAGACAGACAGACAAATAGACAGAGAGAGAGACAGACAGACAGAGAGACAGACAGAGATGGAGAGAGAGAAACAGACAGAGAGAGAGACAAATAGACAGAGAGAAAGAGAGACAAACAGACAGAGAGAGAGACAAATAGACAGAGAGAGAGAGAGACAGAGATGGAGAGAGAGAAACAGACAGAGAGAGACAAATAGACCGAGAGAGAGAGACAAACAGACAGAGAGACAGAAAGAGAGACAAATAGACAGAGAGAGAGACAGACCCATATTTATGCTTATTTATTTTATCTTGTGTCCTTTAACCATTTGTACATTGTTAAAACACTATATATATATATGACATTTGTAATGTCTTTATTGTTTTGAAACTTCTGTATGTGTAATGTTTACTGTTCATTTTTATTGTTTATTTCACTTTATATATTCACTTTATATATTATCTACCTCACTTGCTTTGGCAATGTTAACACATGTTTCCCATGCCAATAAAGCCCTTGAATTGAATTGAATTGACAGAGAGAGAGAGACAAACAGACAGAGAGAGAGAGACAGAGAGAGAGAGAGCCAGAGAGAGAGCGAGAGAGAGACAAATAGACAGAGAGAGAGAGAGACTGAGAGAGAGATACAAATAGACAGAGAAAGAGAGAGAGACAAATAGACAGAGAGAGAGAGACAAACAGACAGAGAGAGAGACAAATAGACAGAGAGAGAGAGAGAGACAGACGGACAGAGAGAGAGAGAGAGACAGACAGAGAGAGAGAGCGAGAGAATGAGAGAGAGAGAGACAAATAGACAGAGAGAGACAGAGAGAGAGAGACAAACAGACAAAGAAAGAGAGACAAATAGACAGAGACAGACAGACCAAGAGAGAGAAGGATAGAGAGAGAAATAGACAGAGAGAGAGAGAGACAAACAGACACAGAGAGAGAGAGACAAACAGACAGAGAAAGAGAGAGAGAGACAGAGTGGGGCCTCATGTTTATCAGAATCAGGGAGTTGAATTCCAGATGGAGTGATAAGGCAGAAAACAAGCAAACAAAATGAAAAAATAGATTGAATGTAAAAGATAGTGCAGGTTGACGGACAACATGGGTAAATACATGATGTTCGGGGTAGGCAGACAGACGGACGACTTGAGTGTGTGGTGTTAGGGGCTAGAGAATCAGTAAGCTGCTTCTATGTACCCACTGGAGCTATCAGCAGAGAACAGGTCACTTCTTCTGACTTATGAAGGTTTGTCTGTTCATCTGTTCATGCCACATTGTTTATTTATTTGTTTATCTCAGTCATATATACAGTTGAAGTCGGAAGTTTACATACACTTAGGTTGGAGTCATTAAAACTCGTTTTTCAACCACTCCACAAATTTCTTGTTAACTAACTATAGTTTTGGGAAGTCGGATAGGGCATCTACTTTGTGCATGACACAAGTAATTTTTCCAACAATTGTTTACAGACAGATCATTTCACTTAGAATTCACTGTATCACAATTCCAGTGGGTCAGAAGTTGACATACACTAAGTTGACTGTGCCTTTAAACAGCTTGGTAAATTCCAGAAAATGATGTCATGGCTTTAGAAGCTTCTGATAGGGTAATTGACATCATTTTAGTCAATTGGAGGTGTACCTGTGGATGTATTTCAAGGCCCACCTTCAAACTCAGTGCCTCTTTGCTTGACATCATGGGAAAATCAAAAGAAATCAGCCAAGACCTCAGAAAAAAAAATTGTAAACCCCCAAAATTCTGGTTCATCCTTGGGAGCAATTTCCAAATGCCTGAAGGTACCACGTTCATCTGTACAAACAATAATATGCAAGTATAAACAACATGGGACCACGCAGCTGTCATACCACTCAGGAAGGAGACGCGTTCTGTCTCCTAGAGATGAACGTACTTTGGTGCGAAAAGTGCAAATCAATCTTGTGAAGATGCTGGAGGAAACGGGTACAAAAGTATTTATATCCACAGTAAAAACGAGTCCTATATCAACATAACCTGAAAGGCCGCTCAGCAAGGAAGAATCCACTGCTCCAAAACCGCCATAAAAAAGCCAGACTATGGTTTGCAACTGCACATGGGGACATAGATCGTACTTTTTGGAGAAATGTCCTCTGGTCTGATGAAACAAAAATAGAACTGTTTGGCCATAATGTCCATCATTATGTTTGGAGGAAAAAGGGGGAGGCTTGCAAGCCGAAGAACACTATCCCAACGATGAAGCACAGGGGTGGCAGCATCATGTTGTGGGGGTGTTTTGCTGCAGGAGGGACTGGTGCACTTCATAAAATAGATGGCATCATGAGGCAGTAAAATGATGTGGATATATTGAAGCAACATCTCAAGACATCAGTCATCATGACTTCCTGAAGTTAAAGCTTGGTCGCAAATGGGTCTTCCAAATGGACAATGACTCCAAGCATACTTCCAAAGTTGAGGCAAAACGGCTTAAGGACAACAAAGTCAAGATATTGGAGTTGCCATCACAAAGCTTTAACCTCAATCCTATAGAACATTTGTGGGCAGAACTGAAAAAGTGTGTGTGAGCAAGGAGGCCTACAAACCTGACTTAGTTATACCAGCTCTGGTATAACTGGAGGAACTGGGCCAAAATTCACCCAACTTATTACGTTTGAGCCAAGTTAAACAAATTAAAGGCAATGCTACCAAATATTAATTGAGTGTATGTAAACTTCTGACCCACTGGGAATGTGATGAAAGATATATATACACCAGTCAAAAGTTTGGACACCCAACTTATTACGTTTGAGCCAAGTTAAACAAATTAAAGGCAATGCTACCAAATATTAATTGAGTGTATGTAAACTTCTGACCCACTGGGAATGTGATGAAAGATATATACATATATATATATATATATATATATATATATATATATATATATATATATACACCAGTCAAAAGTTTGGACACACCCACTAATTTTTCTTTGTTTTTTCTATTTTCTACGTTGTAGAATAATAGTGAAGACATCCAAACTATGAAATAACACATGTGGAATCATGTAGTAACCAAACAATTTTAAACAATTCAAAATGTATTTTATATTTGAGATTCTTAAAAGCAGCCACACATTCCTTTGATGACAGCTTTGCACACTCTTGGTATTCTCTCAACCAGCTTCATGAGGTAGTCACCTGGAATACATTTCAATTAACAGGTGTGCCTTGTTAAAAGTTAATTTGTGGAATTTCTTCCCTTCTTAATGCGTTTGAGCCAATCTATTGTGCAGTGACAAGGTAGGGGTGGTATACAGAAGATAGCCCTATTCTAAGTCCGTATTATGGCAAGAACAGCTCAAATAAGCAAAGAGAAACGACAATTCATCATTACTTTAAGACATGAAGGTCAGTCAGTTCAGAAAATCTCAACTTTTAAAGTTCAGTCGCAAAAACCATCAAGCGCTATGATGAAACTGCCTCTCATTAGAACCGCCACAGGAAAGGAAGACGCAGAGTTACCTCTGCTGCAGAGGATAAGTTCATTAGAGTTAACTGCACCTCAGATTGCAGCCCAAATAAATACTTCACAGAGTTCAAGTGACCGACAGCAACATCAACAGGTGGTGATCTCTGCCTTCCGTAAACAAGAGCTGTAACTTAGAAATATTGCTGTGTGGTAACGTTAACCCTATAAAGGTGTATAGTTATTCAACTTTTTTGATATTTTTCTAAATTAACCCAAGGGCTTACAGTGGGGCAAAAAGGTATTTAGTCAGCCACCAATTATGCAAGTTCTCCCACTTCAAAAGATGAGAGAGGCCTGGAATTTTCATCATAGGTACACTTGAACTATGACAGACAAAATGAGAAAAAAAAATCCAGAAAATCACATTGTAGGATTTTTTAATGAATTTATTTGCAAATTATGGTGGAAAATAAGTATTTGGTCACCTACAAACAAGCAAGATTTCTGGCTCTCACAGACCTGTAACTTCTTCTTTAAGAGGCTCCTCTGTCCTCCACTCGTTACCTGTATTAATGGCACTTGTTTGAACTTGTTATCAGTATAAAAGACACCTGTCCACAACCTCAAACAGTCACACTCCAAACTCCACTATGGCCAAGACCAAAGAGCTGTCAAAGGACACCAGAAACAAAATTGTAGACCTGCACCAGGCTGGGAAGACTGAATCTGCAATAGGTAAGCAGCTTGGTTTGAAGAAATCAACTGTGGGAGCAATTATTAGGAAATGGAAGACATACAAGACCACTGATAATCTCCCTCGATCTGGGGCTCTATGCAAGATCTCACCCCGTGGGGTCAAAATGATCACAAGAACGGTGAGCAAAAATCCCAGAACCACACGGGGGGACCTAGTGAATGACCTGCAGAGAGCTGGGACCAAAGTAACAAAGCCTACCATCAGTAACACACTACGCCACCAGGGACTCAAATCCTGCAGTGCCAGACGTGTCCCCCTGCTTAAGCCAGTACATGTCCAGGCCCGTCTGAAGTTTGCCAGAGAGCATTTGGATGATCCAGAAGAAGATTGGGAGAATGTCATATGGTCAGATGAAACCAAAATATAACTTTTTGGTAAAAACTCAACTCGTCATGTTTGGAGGACAAAGAATGCTGAGTTGCATCCAAGGAACACCATACCTACTGTGAAGCATGGGGGTGGAAACATCATGCTTTGGGGCTGTTTTTCTGCAAAGGGACCAGGACGACTGATTCGTGTAAAGGAAAGAATGAATGGGGCCATGTATCGTGAGATTTTCAGTGAAAACCTCCTTCCATCAGCAAGGGCATTGAAGATGAAACGTGGCTGGGTCTTTCAGCATGACAATGATCCCAAACACACTGCCCGGGCAACGAATGTGTGGCTTCGTAAGAAGCATTTCAAGGTCCTGGAGTGGCCTAGTCAGTCTCCAGATCTCAACCACATAGAAAATCTTTGGAGGGAGTTGAAAGTCAGTGTTGCACAGCAACAGCCCCAAAACATCACTGCTCTAGAGGAGATCTGCATGGAGGAATGGGCCAAAATACCAGCAACAGTGTGTGAAAACCTTGTGAAGACTTACAGAAAACATTTGACCTCTTTCATTGCCAACAAAGGGTATATAACAAAGTATTGAGATAAACTTTTGTTATTGACCAAATACTTATTTTCAACCATCATTTGCAAATAAATTCATTAAAAATCCTACAATGTGATTTTCTGGATTTTTTTTCTCATTTTGTCTGTCATAGTTGAAGTGTACCTATGATGAACATTACAGGCCTCTCTCATCTTTTTAAGTGGGAGAACTTGCACAATTGGTGGCTGACTAAATACTTTTTTGCCCCACTGTATATGACAATAAAATACTGTAAGACCAAATGGTCTGGACCCTTTTTGGTTGGGATGTTTTAGTGTCCCTGATGATGAGTGTCGTGAATAGAGTTTTGCCTGGCTAAAATACATCAGAGGACTGCTGTGTTTGTTTGTTTTGATTTGGGAGGGGTTAAGGTCTTGAGGGATCCCCTCCACCCTCCACCCCCATCCCGCAGCAGGATTCACCCTCAGGACATTCTGCCGACTGGAGCCCCCATGACCCCTTCCTCACCCTGGCCACATTACCCAAGGCATCCTGGGAAAAAAAGAGGAGACAACATAAAATCACAACCAGACCCTTGGTCCAGGAAGAACCACCCAGGGAGGCAGCCTCCAGCCCTCTCAGCCCCATAAAGAGCTCATCCCAGTGGGGGGACTTCCCTTTCATCTGCTTGGTCTCAACAGCTACACTGGCTTAAACAAGCGCAAGGTCTCACAACTAGACAGTGAACATGGCTCATAGCTCAGAAAGTATTCATACAATTTGACTTATTTCACATTTTGTGTTACAGCCTGAGTTCAAAATGGATTCAATATTTTTTCTCTCTCACCCATCTACACACAATACCCCATAAGTGAAAACTTGTTTTTAGACATTTTTGCAAATGTATTGAAAATTAAATACAGAAATATGTCATTTACATATGTTTTCACACCCCTAAGTCAATGCATGTTAGAATCTTCTTTGGCAGTGTTTACACACCTGTGAGTCTTTCTGGGTAAGTCTCTAAGAGCTTTGCATACCTGGAGTGTACAATCTTTACACATTCATCTTTATAAAATTCTTCAAGCTCTATCAAGTTGGTTGTTGATCGTTGCTACCCAGGCACTTTCAAGTCTTGCCAGAGATTTTCAAGCCGATTTAAGTCAAAACTGTAACTAGGCCACTCAGGAACATTCAACGTCGTCTTGGTGAGCAACTGAGTATACCAAACACTAGGAACACCTTCCTACTATTGAGTTGCCCCCCTCCAGCCAGAGGACATTTTGTTTTATAGGGGTTAACATTTTAAAGTGGAAATGACAAACTTTAGAAGCCTTTTTTAACTGTACATATTTCTGTGGTCTGTGATACAGATGCACTGTCCCATAAGATCTGAGGAAATGGCTAATCTACGCTGAGTGTTCAAAACATTAATATTGACTCTAATGTTGAGTTGCACCCACCCCTTTTGCCCTCTGAACAGCCTCAATTCGTCGGGGCATGGACTCTTCAAGGTGACAAAAGCGTTCCACAGGGATGCTGGCCGGTGGAGGCCGGTGGGAGGAGCTAGAGGAGGACGGGCTCATTGTAATGGCTAGAATGGAATGAATGGAATTGAGTCATGCGTGTGGTTTCCATGTGTTTGATACCATTCCATTTATTCCATTCCAGCCATTCCAATGAGCCCATCCTCCTATACCTACTCCCACCAGCCTCCTCTGATGCTGGCCGATGTTGACTCTAATGCTTCCCACAGTTGTGTCAAGTTGGCTGGATGTCTTTTTGGTGGTGGACCATTCTTGATTAACACAGGAAACTGTTGAGTGTGAAAAACCCAGCAGCGTTGCAGTTCTTGACACTCAAACCGGTGCGTCTGGCATGTACTACCGTACCCCATTCGAAGGCACTTAAATATTTTGTGTTGCCCATTCACCCTCTGAATGGCACACATACACAATCCATGTCTCAATTGTCTCAAGGCTTAAAAATCCTTCTTTAATCGGTCTCCTCCCCTTCATCTACACAGATTGAAGTGGATTTAACAAGTGACATCAATAAGGGATCATAGCCTTCACCTGGATTTTATCTGGTTAGTCTATGTCAATGTTTTGTATACTCTGTATATTTGGCCATGTGTTTTAGGTTATTGTCCTGCTGAAAGGTGAATTTGTCTCCCAGTGTATCTTGGAAAGCGAACTGAACCAGGTTTTCCTTTAGGAGTTTGACTGTGCTTAGCTCTATTCTGTTTATTTTTATTTAAAAAAAACTCCATAGTCCTTGCCGATGACAAGCATACCCATAACATGATGCAGCCACTACTATGGTTAAAAATATGAAGAGTGGTACTCAGTGATTTGTTTGATTTGTCCAAAACATAACGCTTTGTAATCAGGAAATAAAGTTAATTTCTTTGCCACGTATTTTTTGCAGTTTTACTTTAGTGCCTTGTTGCAAAGAGGATGCATGTTTAGGAATAGTTTTATTCTGTACAGGCTTCGTTCTTTTCATTCAGTCATTTAGGTTAGTATTGTGGAGTAACTATGTTGTTGATCCATCCTCAGTTTTGTCCTTTCACAGCCATTCAACTCAGTTTGAATTAAATTCACCATTGGCCTCATAGTGCAATTCTTGAGCAGTTTCCTTCCTCTCCAGCAACTGAATTAAGAAGGGCGGCTGTATCTTTGTAGTGACTGAGTGTATTGATACACCATTCAAATGTAATTACTAACTTCCCCATGCTCAAAGGGATATTCAATGTGTGCTTTTAATTTTTTTAGGTGCCCTTCTTTGCAAGTCTGTGTTTTGAATTCACTGCTCGATTGAGGCTCCTTACAGACAATTGTATGTGTGGGGTACAGAGATGAGGTACGCCAATGTTAAACGCTATTATTGCACACAGAATCCATGCAGCTTATTATGTGACTTGTTAAGTAAATGTTTACTCCTATTTAGGCTTTCCATAACAAAAAGTTTGAACACTTTATTGACTCAAGACATTTCAGCTATTCATTTTTTATTAATTTGTAAAAATGTCTAAAACCATAATTCCACTTTGACATTATGGGGTATTGTGTGTAGGCAGTGACACACCTCTCAATTTAATTCATTTTAAATTCAGGCTGTAACACCAACAAAATGTGGAAATAGTCAATGGGTGTGAACACTTTCTGAAGCCACTGTATGAGATTTCAGTTTATCTAAGTGATATCTTGTTTTGTTTTACATCACAGAGGCTCAAAAATATAACTTTGTATTTGATGCTATCAAGGCAATTCATTTTATTTATAGTTAGTTTGTTAGTTTAGTTTAGTTTGTTATCCATGCTATCTAGCCTATTCCTTTTATTTTGGTGTTATGTCTGTTAGTTTTGTCATTCTTTAATTATTTTGCTCTTTGTTTTTTTCGTGGAGAAAATGCTGATGGCATGATCAAGGTCAGGTGGAGGTCTGGTTGACCCGCTGTGCCCAATGCTTTCTATCCCTCTGTCTTGCCATCCCTCCATCCTTCCATCCTTCCATCACCCTCCTTCCCCTGCCCCCACCTCCTTCACTGACCTCTGCTTCGTCTCCCACAGGCCCTGTGGCTGAGCAGCCTGGCACCAGCCAGTTATTCAAACCCTCAGGCACCCTAACAAACTACAGGTCAGAGAGAGAGAAGGGGGAGAGAGAGAGAGAGAGAAGGAAAGAGAGAGAAGTAGAGGGTATCTGTGTCCATTTTCTGAGTTTGAAGTGCATGGAGATTTGTCAGCAGATGCTATTGTTATTTGTTAAAGTCAGTCACTTAATTACAGGATGTACAGTACATCATACAAGTAGCCTGAAGTGTCTCAATTCACTAACAGGTTCAGAAGCACGCTACAGTGGGGTCCACAATTATTGACTCCCTTGATAAAGATGAGCAATTATGATTGTATAGAATAAATAATTCAAATATTGAGCTATATTGTATGCGCCCAAAAAATGGGAAATTATTATTTTATGCAAATACAGTTGCTCCGATAAATAGATTTTGTAATGTTTATTTTTCTCAAAAAGGTAGGGGTCAAAATTATATTCCTAGCATGCAATGACTACAATAATCCTGAATTAATTGTGAATAATGATGAGTGAGAAAATTACACAGGGCCAAAGGTCATACCCCCAAGACATGCTAACCTCTCACTATTACCAATAACAGGGTAGGTTAGAATGTCTTGAGGGTATGATCTTTGACCTTCTGATCAAATACTAAATCTTTGACTACTTCATTTCTAAGAATCTTTAGGGGTGTCAATCATTTTAACCCCTACCTTTTTGTGAAAAAAAAGTATTACTTGTTAAACAAAATCAATTATATTATTGCTCATCTTTATCAAGGGTGTCAATAATTTCGGGCCCCTGTGTCTTCTTGGGATAGGTAGAGTGTTTGTAATTGGTTTTGGATCCACATTGCAATATTGAGCTTGGATGCTTGTTATAATGTTTTTGTTTTGTTTGGTGGATTTGCATAAATAACTGTAATGAAATAAAATACATGTTTTGTAAAGTCCACAGAAAGTAATTCTCTGTTCTAAAGTTACTTAAAATAATTGATTTGTATATGTGTTCTTTCTTTTAACCAATCCCTTCGCTTTAAAATGTAGAACAATATTTAAGGATGAATTCATTTGTTTTTATTACGTTTCATTTAAGCACATGAAAAGAGAATTAAAAGCAGAGATTGGATTAAAAGTGGTCTTTGTAAACATGGTGACCCGAGTCTTTGACGCTCCCCCTTTCCTCCATTTACAGGAAGTCTCTTCCTGACAGGAGCTCAGAGAGATGAAGGCCTCTTTTAAGAGGACATGAGTTGGGGAAGCAGGCTTTGGTGTCTTTGTGTGGGATTGTGTTGTTTAGTCTGTTTTGTTCTTCTAAATCCTGCTTGGCTTGTGTTTGTCTTAAGGCTCTGCTTTTAACGATTAAGGAATAGAGGTTGAACCATCATGTGAATATGTTATTTTAGCTCTGTGGAGAAGGTTAGTGTGTTCCTCCTGAATATCAATCAATTACATGAATGCGTTATTACAGTGTGTACCGGTGGGATTGCTGTATGTTGGTTCACTCACAATAAAGTCAAATTGATGGACTCTGGAGGGGGGATTAATGGAAATCGCAGTGAGTGAGTGTGAGGGAGAGAGAGAAAGAGGGAGAGAGAAAAAGGTTGATGGCCTTTTCAGCCTTTTCTGGCTGAGATACTATTACAGAAAACCGAGCAGAGAAGGAAAAATAATGCATCACTCTTTCTCTCCCTCCCATTTCTCCTTTTCTTAAATTTCTCCTCTCTCCAGGTCGGTCCCCCTAATTAATTTATTCTCTGTCTTCTGTCCATCACTTTCTACACTCTTAGAAAAAAAACGGTGCTTTCTAGAACCAATAAGGGTTCTTCAGCTGTCCCCATAAGAGAACTCTTTGAAGAACCCTTTTTCGTCCCAGGTAGAACCCTTTTTGTTCCAGGTAGAACCCTTTTGGGTACCATACAGAACCCTTTCCACAGAGGGTTCTACTGTACATGGAACCCAAAAGAGTTCTACCTGGAACCAAAAAGGGTTCTCCTATGGGGACAGCCGAAGAAACCCTTTTGGAACCCTTTTTTGGAACCCCTTTTCTAAGAGTGTGCTAGCGACTCGCTAAACCCTCTTAACTGTTAAACTCCTCCTGTTGTTCCTCCTCTCAATATCTCACATTAATGTTGTAATGTCTTGTACACTGTATGCCCAGTAGTATCTACAGTATTTTTACACAAGTTGCCTTACAATAGTGACATCTGCTCTGCAGTCCAGCCTGTAAGCATTTTGAATCTAAAGCTTGGTAGGAGAGATTGTATGTATGCAGACTCAAAATCCATGCAATTGACAGCACAACATCCAAACTGTTCCAATATCGTTTCCCCCCAGTCTACAGTGTTTTTAGGAGGGGTGTAAATGCTTCCTTTTACCAGAACCTCCATTTTCATTTTTTTGTATGTGCCAGTCTCTGCACATTTGGATGTTCTGCATGTCACAGTGATGTGTTAGTGTACCCCCGTGCCAACGACATGCAGCCGTCCATGTGTGTTTTTGTGTATGGTATGACACTCCAATAATTAGATATCAAAGGGAGGCGGGCAGGGTGTGGTGAGCTGTGCGGGCCTCTCCGATGGTAAAGCACTTATTAATGAGATAGGCCTTATCTGCCCTCCTCCTAGGAATTCTGCCTTTGATCGGCCCCGACTCTGGACTTAATACATTTTGGATTGACAGGCTGAGATGACAGAGAGAGGCGGCGTACAGGGTGCGGACTGAGCGGAGGGGGCGTAGAGGTGGGGGCAGCTGGCATGGAGACTCTGCAGCTGGAACGCTGCCCTTCGTGTGATCAAAAAACTCTAGACAATAACACCTTAGAAGATGACACCTCCATACATGGACATGCAGACTCTCACAAAGTCACACATACTGCAGTGTGCATACAACACACACACACGTAAATACACTCTCACACACCCCTACACATACCAGCACATATAAGGATTCATTCCTACTCGCATATAATCCACATACACCAACACACACAAACATTCCCAGAGAAATGCCAGACACCCCTATTTATTCAGCTCTAACTCACACACACCCGGGCACAAAGACATGTCTTCCCTGAGACATAGCGAATAGAGGAACAGGAGAGACGACTCGTTTTCATACACATTTTTTCCGCTTGAGAAATACTGCACCAAATATCTTAGATGTAAAATTGCTAAGACCTCCTAGAAGAAAATAAAATGTCAAAAATGAGTTTCAGGTAGGGCCTCCCGAGTGGCGCAGTGGTCTAAGGCACTGCATCGCAGTGGTCTAAGGCACTGCATCGCAGTGCTCTAGGCGTTGCTATAGATCCGGGTTTGATCCCAGGCTGTGTCACCACCGACCGGGAGACCCATACAATTGGTCGTTAGGGGAGGGTTTGGCCGGCTGCGATTTCCTTGTCGATGGGCAGGCAGTGTGTCAAGACGCGGCTTGTCAGGGTCATGTTTCAGAGGACCTTCACCTCTCCCGAAGCTGTAGGGGAGTTGCAGCGATGGGACAAGACTGTAACTGCCAATTGAGGAGAAAAAGGAGTTAAAGTACAAAAAAATTCATTATTGTTACAGATTCATGAGGACATGGCTACGGTGTCTCGAGGGACAAACAGTACTATTCAATCAAAGGTATTTTAGGGGAGTATGCAAGGCACAGACGTTCACTTCGCCTAGCCCAGTTCTGCTAGGGGCAAACCGAACCTAGGAGACGCCTTAACACTCCCCCACTAGGCCCAAAAGGACAGAGATAACACCCAGCCTCTCAATAACATAGGGAGGAGAGGAAACATCCTCTTTCTCCATCCTGCCTCACCCCCCAGCCCTCCGACATGGGGTGACTGAACGTGACCGTTACAGTGACGTGCCACCTTGTTATGAGTCTCTGTCAGCGCGGTGCGCAGGGTAAATGAAAGAAGCCATAACTGCAGCTCTGTCAGCGCCCGTTACCCGCCATTCATCACGGTGGCAGCGGGCGCGGGGATAAACCCCCAATCAGGTGGGCAGATCGATCAATGTGACAGGCACATTTCAGGGGTCCAAATCAATCACGCTAACAAAGGGAGAGGTGTCTGGTGCTTGATCTGTTTTTGGATGAGTCAGGAGGAAATGCCTGTATGTGTGCAACCTCTGTTGTCCTGCATCAATGAGAGAACTTACTTTATTTGATTTGTGGTATAGTACAATGTAGTGTATAAGGATCAACCAACCAAGTTAATGATCACAATTACAGTGTCCTTTAGGCCCATGGAATAGTTTTTCACGAAACCATTCGTGAACAGGTATTGCTGTTACTTAAACAAATCTTTACTGGTATTGTCACAGAGTTGTTGTACGTGCAGTGTAAACAGTTCAGATATCTTTGAAGTATATTATAAGTATTGTTGTAGGACTGCATTCATGACCATAGATCACATAAACTCACTGCACTGACCCAGGCCAGGGATAAAGATCAGACATGCTAGTGGCTTTACACACACAGTACAGACAATATCACAGTACAGACTGAGAACATCACACTACAACCAGAACATGATGAAATTAAGCAAATGTAAAACTGAGTGGTTGGAAAGAGTGAGAGATGGGAGGAGGGTGGTTAGATGATAAGAGCGGGAAGAACTGATAGAGGAGAAGAGGAAACAGTAGAGAAATTATTCAAAAGAAGCATCACCAGCTGGAGACTGATAAACTAACGGCTCATTCATTAGAAGTGTACAGCACATTGGGATACGGTTGGGTTATGCTCACAAATTCCTCTCTCCTTTCCATCTTCCTCTCTCCTTTCCATCTTCCTCTCTTCTTTCCATCTTCCTCTCTCCTTTTCATCTTCCTCTCTTCTTTCCATCTTCCGCTCTCCTTTCCATCTTCCTCTCTTCTTTCCGTCTCCCTCTCTTCTTTCCATCTTCCTCTCTTCTTTCTGTCTTCCTCCCTTCTTTCCGTCTTCCTCTCTTCTTTCCATTTTCCTCTCTCCTTTCCATCTTCCTCCCTCCTTTCCATCTTCCTCTCTCCTTTCCATCTTCCTCCCTCCTTTCCATCTTCCTCTCTCCTTTCCATCTTCCTCTCTCCTTTCCATCTTCCTCCCTCCTTTGCATCTTCCTCTCTCCTTTCCATCTTCCTCCCTCATTTCCATCTTCCTCTCTCCTTTCCATTTTCCTCCCTCCTTTCCATCTTTCTCCCTCTTTTCCATCTTCCTCTCTCCTTTTCATCTTCCTCTCTCCTTTCAATCTTCCTCCCTCCTTTCCATCTTCCTCTCTCCTTTTCATCTTCCTCTCTCCTTTCCATCTTCCTCCCTCCTTTCCATCTTCCTCTCTCCTTTCAATCTTCCTCCCTCCTTTCCATCTTCCTCTCCTTTCCATTTTCCTCCCTCCTTTCCATCTTCCTCCCTCCTTTCCATCTTCCTCTCTCCTTTTCATCTTCCTCTCTCCTTTCCATCTTCCTCCCTCCTTTCCATCTTCCTCTCTCCTTTTCATCTTCCTCTCTCCTTTCCATCTTCCTACCTCCTTTCCATCTTCCTCCCTCCTTTCCATCTTCCTCTCTTCTTTCCATCTTCATCTCTCCTTTCCATCTTCCTCCCTCCTTTCCATCTTCCTCCCTCCTTTCCATCTTCCTCTCTTCTTTCCATCTTCCTCTCTCCTATCCACCTTCCTCCCTCCTTTCCATCTTCCTCTCTTCTTTCCATCTTCCTCCCTCCTTTCCATCTTCCTCTCTCCTTTCCATCTTCCTCTCTTCTTTCCGTCTTCCTCTCTTCTTTCCATCTTCCTCTCTCCTTTCCATCTTCCTCCCTCCTTTCCATATTCCTCTCTCCTTTCCATCTTCCTCCCTCCTTTCCATCTTCCTCTCTCCTTTCCATCTTCCTCCCTCCTTTCCATCTTCCTCTCTCCTTTCCATTTTCCACTCTCTATCTCTCGCTCTTCTTCCATCTATGGACTGAAATGTCTTTAAGATCCTGATTCCATTTAAATACAGAAAAAAAGGCCTACACACCTGCATATTATTAGAAGAGTTAAGTGCTAATGCTTGTGCTGTCCCACCGACTCGAGAACTACCGTTAGAACACATATCAAATATCATTTATTAGAAGCGTGGTTTAGAGAGAAAACAATACTAAATGAATGACCGTAAAAGAGGCAGAGAGGTGGTATGTCGCCATATTTAAGAGATCCAGGAGCAGTCATACGGCAGTGAGATGGGCCGTGCCCCATAAACAAAGAGCTGACAGCTCACCCATCACACAGACAGGCCTGCCTTCTGCTGCCCAGATAAAGCAGGGCGCCCGCTCCTGTATCAACACCATCCATCATCCATCTCCGCCTGCATGCAGGCACCCCCGGCTCTCCGGCTCCTCATCCACTCCCTACACCTGCCCATCTAAACACCCACTGCCCCATCAGACTGTACTCTCTACCTAAACCTACACCCATGTAGGGGTGACAGGTGGCCTAGTGGTTAGAGCGTTGGGCCAGTAACCAAAAGGTTGCTAGATTGAATCCCCGAGCTGACAAGGTAATATATCTGCTGTTCTGCCCCTGAGCAAGGCAGTTAACCCACTGTTCCCTGTGTGCCGAAGACGTGGATGTTGATTATGGCAGCCCCCCGCACCTCTCTGATTCAGAAGGGTTGGGTTAAATGCTCAAGACACATTTCAGTTGAAGGCATTCCGTTGTACAACTGACTAGGTATCCCCCTTTCCCATCTCCACCCACACAACTGCCTTCCCATGAGCCTGGCCATGTGGTGTTAAATCATTCTCTGTGCCCTTGTCTTATCTTTACCTCTGGCATTTGGACACACAACAAAGAGAGGTATTGTTCAGGGCCAGCTCCGGGCATAAGCGACATAAGCAGTCGCTTAGGACCCCAGGCCGCTAAGGAGCCCCCCCCCCAAAAAAAAACTCAGTCGGGGTCTCAACTTACTGTTGAGAGAATAGTAGAATACACAAGGTGTAAGTTTGAAATTTGGTTTGGCATCAGCAATTTTTCTCTTATGTCAGTCACTGACAGTCACTCAATTAGCCATGTCAACTAACAATTTTTAGATTGGTAAATTAGTCTAGCCAGCTATCTAAACTTGTAGTAATCATGGCTGAATACTGACTGGTCACGTTCCCAGGGGACCCCATTGATTTTGTTTGTCACTCAGATATAATTAACATGGCATAAGTCAAGGCAAAATGTGTAGAATTGCAGGGAATTCACTTTAAAAGTATGTTTTCTGCACCTTCAAGAGGGGGGCCCCCAGAAGGCTAGAGCCGGCCCTGGTTTTCTTTCTTCTGCTAACCAAAGTATAGTTGGCTTGTCAAAGCAGTTATCGAAGGGGTTTACCACTCAAGAGCTGTGCCAAATTATTTCTGGAACTTGGCCTGCCCCATATTAAACAGTGATCCGGGGAAATGTAGCTCCCCAAATGACCCTTCAGGACCATCATTGTTCCCTCGTCACTTGTGGTTTTGTTTGCGTATCTCTCCCCTTCCTCACTTCTCTTTGTTGCTCATGGGGAATTAAATTATGCAAATGAAGAATGGCACCCAATGTTGACACCTCCTTCCTCGCTGCCCCTTAAATATGTACAGAGACACTCCCTCTCTTTGGCCCAGCTTCTTGGCCCTGTCTGTCTCTCTCACACACATTCTCACAATGGTCTCAACCCCATCACGCCTCTCATGCTAAGTCTGTCGCACCTGAGTCCGACTGGATAGCCACAGAGACAGGGAGACTGAGGAGAAATGGTGAAAGCGCCAGAGTAATCGACAGCCGTTATGGTTGACGATATTATACCTTTACTTGGCATTTGAGAGTAGGAACGGGGAGAAAGGAAAATGCACACATATGTATGGAATGAGGGACACATACTTTCACGTGCTTCATTCAAACTGTCTTCTCCACTCCAAACTTGCCGCACGTGCTTCATTCAAACTGTCTTCTCCACTCCAAACTTGCCGCACGTGCTTCATTCAAACTGTCTTCTCCACTCCAAACTTGCCGCACGTGCTTCGTTCAAACTGTCTTCTCCACTCCAAACTTGCCGCACGTGCTTCATTCAAACTGTCTTCTCCACTCCAAACTTGCCGCACGTGCTTCGTTCAAACTGTCTTCTCCACTCCAAACTTGCCGCACGTGCTTCGTTCAAACTGTCTTCTCCACTCCAAACTTGCCGCACGTGCTTCGTTCAAACTGTCTTCTCCACTCCAAACTTGCCGCACGTGCTTCGTTCAAACTGTCTTCTCCACTCCAAACTTGCCGCACGTGCTTCATTCAAACTGTCTTCTCCACTCCAAACTTGCCGCACGTGCTTCGTTCAAACTGTCTTCTCCACTCCAAACTTGCCGCACGTGCTTCATTCAAACTGTCTTCTCCACTCCAAACTTGCCGCACGTGCTTCATTCAAACTGTCTTCTCCACTCCAAACTTGCCGCACGTGCTTCATTCAAACTGTCTTCTCCACTCCAAACTTGCCGCACGTGCTTCATTCAAACTGTCTTCTCCACTCCAAACTTGCCGCACGTGCTTCATTCAAACTGTCTTCTCCACTCCAAACTTGCCGCACGTGCTTCATTCAAACTGTCTTCTCCACTCCAAACTTGCCGCACGTGCTTGTACGTGCACACGCCTTTATTTCATTCCTCTCTCCGTATGGAATGGAGCATCCCCATATTCTGTCAGGCAGAGGTTATGGAGGTTTCAGTGGGCCTCCAATCACAGCTCTGACAGTAGAGGAGAAGAGTGTTGATGTGTTGAGTGAGGCTTGACGTGTGTTTGTGCTCCCCTGCACTGATTTGGAATCAGGGCCTCTTCTTCACTGGTGTACTGATGGAATGTCGACCGGTTTTGCTGCGATACAGAACTTTGGAGTGCGGGTATACCCTATCTGCATAGCGGCAGGGGAACGAAGGATGGATCAGTGAGAGGTGTGGCAGGGTGATGCAAATGAAACACTGTAAACTGTAATATTCTTTCTAATGGAGAGTAGCTCCACCAACAATGAGAGACGGATTGAGAGATACAGAGCAGAGGGAGAGCAGGGGGCTGAAATAGAGGATGAATTAAAGAGAATAAAGGGAAAGAAATGGGAAAAGGATATCGCTGTAGCAGGGTAATGAGCTGAGCAGTGACATCAAAGCGTCTCTCAGTGAGGGGGGCCACAGGGTATACGTTCTCACACTCCTACAAATGAGAGTGAGGAGACCAGAAGAGTACTATGTAATGATTGTCCATTAGTCTAAAGTCCCTAAACTCTCCTTCCTGTTCTGTGGTAGTTTGAGAAGTGATGGCAGTGAGATACTCCAACTGTGGGAACTCTCTGGTGACCTTTTCACCACTGAGTTGGGCCTAATGGGTCCAGACACAACCCTGTGTCTCTGTGTGTTCACCAGCTGCTGGTGAATTCAGCGAGATACATGCCTTTACATGTGCTTTCATCTGCTTTTACTCTTGTAATTACACTATAAAAACGTTGTAACAGATTTCACTGTACTAATGTGTGGTTGGGCCTCCAGAGTGGAGCAGCGGTCTAAGGCACTGCATCGCAGTGCTTGAGGAGTCACTACAGACTGGTTTCGATCCCAGGCTGTGTCACAGCCGTCCGTGATTGGGAGACCCATGAGGCGGCGCACAATTGGCCCAGCGTCGTCCGGGTCAGGGGAGGGTTTGGCCGGACGGGATTTCCGTGTCCCTTCGCACTCTACTGGCTCCTTGTGGCGGCCCGGGAGCTTGCAAGTTGACTTCGGTCGCCAGCTGGACGATACTTCCTCTGACACATTGGTGCGGCTGGCTAAACGAGCAGTGTGTCAGTCAGCAGTGTGGCTTGGCTTGTGTTCGGGGGACGCATGGCTCTCGACCTTTGCCTCTCCTGAATCCGTAGGGGAGTTGCAGCGATGGGATGAGACTGTAACTACAGGACCTCCCGACTGGTGCTGTGGTCTAAGGGACTGCATCACAGGGCTAGCTGGGTTCGAGTCCAAGCTTTGTCGCAGCCGGCCGCGACCGGGAGCAGGAGACCAAAGGGGCGACGCACAATTGGCCCAGCGTCGTCCGGGTTAGGGGAGGATTTGGCCGGCAGGGATGTCCTTGTCTCATCGCACACTAGTGACTCCTGTGTGGGCCGGGCGGCAGTGCACGCTGACACGGTTGCCAGGTGCACGGTGTTTCCTCCGACAAATTGGTGCGGCTGGCTTCCGGGTTAAGTGGACATTGTGTCAAGAAGTAGTGTTGATTGTTTGGGTTGTGTTTCGGAGGACGCATGGCTCTTGACTTTCGCCTCTCCCGAGTCCGTACTGGAGTTGCAGCGATGAGACAAGACTGTAACTACCAAGTGGATGTAATGAAATTGGGGAGAAAAGGGGGTAAAAGTACCTGCAAATTATAATTATAATAATGTGCTTTTACATGTTACATAGCAATTGGTTTGTAATGACATAGTGTGTAAATGCTTTGGTATAAGACATTGTACTAGCTCCAGTGATCAATGAAAATAATCCTTTCCCCAAGGGTACAGCATGACAAATGGCTTCTGTCTTGAAACCACAGTGAACTCATAACCGGGTCGTTTTTGAAGTGTTGGTGATTTTCCCCCAGCTAGTTGTATTGCTGATGAGTGTTAGTCACGCGTGGCCTAAGAAGGGATGTGCTGTTTTCCAAACTCCTGCACCACCCGTAATCATCACTGACCCCACTCAGCTAGTGACACGGCTCTCTCTAACGCTCTGACTGAGATCAAACAGCCACGCCATGACGTGATGGGCCCAATGTGTGTCATTAAGCTGACATGACAGGATGTGACATCACTGAGGTTGGGATGGGGTGTGTTTGGGGGTAGCTGGGGTATGTGAGACTTACATATGAATAAGGAGTGTGAGACAGTGAACAGGGGTTGGGATAGCGATTTCTGGAACGGGATGTGTCTGGGGTCATATGAAACACCCCTGGCACGCCGAATAACCTAACTAATGTCTACTACTGTGTGGCGGGGAAGTGCTGATGTCAGGGGTCAGGGTGAAAGGGTTGTCTCTGTTGACAACTTCCTCCCATAGCTGTATACAATATACCGCCGCACTCCACTGGGAATCTACCCCCACGCTCATTAAGGGTACACAGGCAATGGCATGAATACATTTTGACATTGTCCAGAACAGTGAGTGTTAAGTGGAGGAAAAACATCCCCATGTTTAGCTTTTTGCTGTGTTTGATAAATCAAAACCACTTCTCACCATATCTCCCATATCAATCCCAGTCGTTTATGATCTTAAACCTTTGCCTAACCAGGCTTGGTGTCCCCCACATGAACTGCAAGTGATCAGTGTTGGGGGGGGGGCTTTAAGTCGCAGAGTTCGGGTTCCATGTTAAACAAACAGACGTGCCTTTTGAATGACGAGCACCAGAGGTTTGAGTAAGTTAAGTAAATTAGTGTAAATTTGCAGGAGTAACCTAATTTTGAGAGAAAACAAATGCCGGAATTGTAATTGGGCACACTAGTCTGTGGTGGGACTGAGGGAAATGAGGCGAGACCGATGGAAAGACTAATGGTTTGTGTAGGCCGCTGCCACAGCTATTATCACTCCTCTATGTCTAGGAAGACGGAAGAAAGGACGAGAGGCAAGAGGGGAGGATGGAGTGACAGAGAAGTCGAAATAAAAGGGGACAGGAGAGAGAGCATAGGAGGATGGAGTGAACTGGTAGGATAGATAGAGGTTAAAACAGACAGGGAAGGGGGCTGAGCGATACGTCTTTTTTCATTTGTTTGCTTGGAAATAACTGCCTTTCCAAATATCTTTTGAAGTTGAACTTAGCTGGATAATTATTTGAAAATGTTCAGCATATTGTCAAAATCAGACAACCAGAGTATTGCAGTTAAGGATCGAGGCAAGAGAATTATGAACCGTATCAGTAGGATTTATTTGCGCAGTTGATTTGACTTACTTTCATTTATACTACCAAGTACACCCTGGACTACAATATGTGATGCTGTGTGAGAGTATGTGTGTCTGTGTCTCTGTGTGTGTGTGTATGTGACTGTGTTTATAAATCGTCTATAAAAAGGGAGAGGCCTTGTTTAAACAAACCCGCAGCGTGTCCGTCGCCAGGCTTTTTAGCGGGTTCACATCAACACAGCTTTTGTGTGTGTGTGTGTGTGTGCGTGCGTGCGTGTGTGTGTGTGTGTGTGTGTGTGTGTGTGTGTGTGTGTGTGCGCGTGTGTGTGTGTGTGTGTGTGTGTGTGTGTGTGTGTGTGTGTGTGTGTGTGTGTGTGTGTGTGTGTGTGTGTGTGTGTGTGTGTGCGTGTGTGTGTGTGTGCGTGCGCGCGTGTGTGTGTGTGTGTGTTGGGCAAGGTTAGTTTGAATGTACATATGCAACCCCTTAAAAACAGTGTTTTATGAAAACAGTGGCAGGGCTCCCATCAGATAAGGCCACAGAATGGGAGTGAGACTGCCTCGTGAGGAGAAAATGGGGGGGGGGGGGGGGGATTAGAGGAGGAGAGAGGGGAAGAAGGCCAGAGAAAGAAGGGGTGAGGGGAAGCAAAGAAGGGGGGGGTAATGTAAGAAACTAGCCATAAATAAAACCACAAATCAACTTATTACATTGGGCATTTTTTTTATCAAATAAATACTAACACATTTATATAGAAAATGTTGGACACTAGTCTTTGTTTATACTATATTTGACCTAACTCTGCAATTTGTACCCTTCATACCTCAGGTCAGGGTTCCCCAATAGGCTGCCCGCGGTCCCCCCACCCAAGTGTTCTTTATTTACAAATAAAATTAAAATAAATGAAATCGTAATTTTTGTTATTGGACATAAAACTGCATTTGCAGTGTACTAAATTATTTCTAATTATGTTCCGGCCCCCCGACTATCCACTCAAGAACAAATTGGCCCACGGCTGAATGTAATTGTATTTGAGGGCCCCTGTGATAGGTGTTTCAGATAAAAAGGAAACTGATAGGTCAATAAATTAAAAGTACCATTTGTTGAATTACAAGCTGGCTCCACGGTTGGTACATTTCAAACTGAACACCTTCCCTTCCTAACCGTGTTTTTTGTGGGAGAAGTTGGCCTTTTATTTGTTCTGATTTGAAGTGTTGGATGCCACGTATTGTCCTCTGTATTGGGTGGTTTAGGTCTGCTGTTTTTGTGTTATGTATTCGATAGCCAGCCACAGTGTAGTCTGGGTCACTTTGTCATTGCTAATGTAATCTTGTCCGCCCCTGCAACCATCTATGCACACAACACTGAAAGAGCTGGGACCGATAGAGAATTACAACACAGAACACACCACCATGTCCCGCTCTCCCATCTCTCTCAGGGAAAGCGAGAAATACATCTACTGTTCCTCTGAGTTTCATGTGCTTCCTACCAGCTCGTTCCTTTTTAACTTCTCAGCATTTCTTCTCTATATTATGATTTCTCTCTGTTTTTGAAGATTGAGGGAGCACCACAGTGTTGACTCGACTACTGCTCTGCCCTAGATCAGCTACATCTCTCATTTTGAACACACCCCCCCCCCCCATTTCTGTCACTCCGGGAGACAAATGTGCATCACCGAGATGGTTCCCCCCTCTCCCTCTGCCCACTGGCTGCCTGAAACTCCGTTCCTCTGCCTTTGAAGTGGTGAGTGCAGAATGGAGATTCTTTGCATGGTAAATTCACCCCGTTGCCCGCAGCGTATCCATTACACTAGTTTAAAGAATGCTGGGGAGTCGTTTGGAAGGTCCCTTTTTTCTCACTTCACAACCAATTTCTCTGTGTTTTGAACTTGGGCAGTCATGAGCCATGTAATCTCTAAATTGGGCCCTTTCTTCAGAGTTCGGGCTCCACCAGCGCACAACGTTTTGATGTGCAATTATTTAGCTCATTACAAGTTAATTTATTGTTATAGTTTGCAAACGTTTCTCCGGGTCACAATGTTAAAAGTTTATGGAGAAGTAAGAAAAGAGCAGTGCAGTTAAAAATGTAATTTTTCAGGTTTTTTTTCATGCTATTTCCACTCTATGAAGTTGAAATAACACCCTGAAAGTGTGAACATTATTATAATGCCCTTTTTGTGTAAGAGCTGTTTGAAATAAAACCCTGGAATTTTAGCCTGTTCAGGTGGGAAAGGAACTTGGCCCACATCACGACATCACAATGTGATCTGATTATAATAGACCATTGACTGTTCATCTGGGTGAGCGGCTGGACTATAGACCACCCTATCAGCCAATCAGGACTGTGTATGTAAATTTGTTGCGTAACACCCACATGATCAGACTGAGCATTTCAAAGGCCAAAGGAGGCTCAGGGAAATAAAAGACAACATATATGTTGGAGTTATTTTCATTAAAAAAACACATACAGTGATGATTTAAAAATAAAATGACAAAGACTGCATGGGGGCTTTAATCTGATTCAGTTACCCAAATATAACAAATGATATTTCTGCGATAACTGTTCAATAAATTCTAATGTATAAACAATGGTTTTACTCCTCTGGTACTGTACATACATCATATTTCCAAATGTCATCTAGAATATGAACGTTTTTCATTATTGTCTGTTATTGTTTCACTTCATTGGTTAGAGAAAATGCATTCCGCCTGGCTTTGTTTTTGACCTTTGATTCGATCCAGTTGCTCTGTGCTGGCCGTTCTTCTTTATTACCCTATAACAAAAAACACACCCACA